>NC_072734.1:159671108-159971108 GCF_026930045.1 Uloborus diversus | reverse complement strand
AAATTACAATGGAAATATAACAAATTAACTACAGAAACAGAAGAGCTCTATGTACAACCTTTTAAACAAAAGAGCAATAATTTATCTACAAATTTGGCTGTCATAGAGTATAATAGTCATGTACTGAAAACAAAAGTGTAAGTAAAAGTGAAAACAGTACTGACAAAACAATGAAAATCAACAAACCATATTAATACAGCTACCAACAATTAGAACTGTGATAACCAACTCAAATTTTGCGCTAAGGAGAAATCTTTGCAAGGAGTTCCTGGGAGAGAAAAAAAAAGCTAAAATTAGATAAATTGACATAAATGAATTATTTTCTTTAAAAAGGTATACTTTTTTTTTCTAATATCAATCAGAAGGGAAAAAAAGGAAACAATGAATTTAAAAGGATAATTTTGGTTTGATAAACCTTATTTCTATGGATTTACTTTAGAAATTCCTTAACATAATACATTTAGCTAAATTGAACACATAATTAGCATTTCAATATACTTGCTGGTAAAGCATGATAACCAAAACTCAATTGTTTTGATTCACCAAAGGAAACAAAAAACTATATGAAGTATTCAAAGAACAATAAAATTACTAAAGAACATCAAACCTAAACTTTATTTCTATCGCGCATTTATGCAGTAACAGACTTGTACCAAATTTTTTCCATAACAATAAATTCCCTGATTTTCAGCTGCTATGGCCATCCTAAACGACCTCAATAGTTTTTAAGCAAGTTTAATTTTCTTAAAATATTTTTTCAACTCAAGATAAAGTTTGGCAAAAACTTATTCACAACTTTGTGCTGATAGATTTGGCTTGAACCAACTCAGATGCAACTAGACTGAAATTTTCAATTGCATAAGGTTAAAATAACGAGTATGCAAGTTATAGGTTGAAAATAATCATCAGTACAAAATTGACGCTCACAGTTGTAAGCATAACTAGATAATACAGACGCACGTGCACACGCTGTGTGTGGACATATTCACTAGTCTGTAGATACAGTTGCTGCAGATCTGTGTATTGTTGAACAATTGTTATTTAATATCAATGATAAACGTAGGTTATCTTTAAAATTTGCAAATACATTTTTTTTTAAAGTTCTTTTTTTGCTTTCATGGATACATAATTGAAAGCAAAATGCCTCATCTTATGAAAAATTTTATCAACTCACCGTATATTGTTTTTCATTCTTGCAGATAATTTTGAGTTATGTGCAGGGGTGATTGTGTTCCGGTATTTTACCGGATTTCCGGTATTTTCATCTTGAATTCCGGTATCTTCATCTTCGAAAATACCGGAACTTCTATATTTTCAGAAAAACTCATTTTAGTAAAATTTAGGGTGATATTTGATGAAACGAAAAAATCCAAATTGAAGACATTTGGTATAAATATAAAGCGTATGCTACGGTCATGTTTTGTAAACTGGGGGAAGGTAGAAAGAGAAAAGGGATAAGAGCTTCGACTCCTGTCTTTGTTCTTTATGGCAGTTGGAGGAATTGATCGTATGCAAATATTTTCTTTATTTTATATTCTGGTTTATGATCTTTATCTGCGTTCGTTCTCTTGTTATTGAACTAATTCTAATTATACTTTATCATTATTAATATGCTCCTCGTAAATATAAATTAGTTTGTTTAGTTAATTCTTACTTTTCATTTCACTACTATTTTTGTTTGATAAATTTATTCATTTGAACTTTGCATGTTCTCATTTAAAAAATGAGGTATCTGGATAAATCTGAAGATATTGGCTCCATCGATGCAGGAAAGAAGAACAAGTTTAATTGGGAATGGTTAAACAGAGTGGATTCCTACAATGAAAAGATGGAAATATAGTGTAAAAAAATTGATAGGGCTGGATTTTGGTTTTGTGTTTCTTGCAACAAGCCCTTTACATATGCTAATGATGGTGTGAAGGCATTATTGCAATGCAACATTCTTCTACAAATACTCATAAAAGAAACCGGGAATCATTAAAAAATGCTGGTGTATTAGGCTTTAGTGTATTAGTAAATGAATGTAATTAATGGTTAAGGATTCAGTTACAAAGGAGGAAAATTAAACATTCTTGGAAAAATTTTAAGAAATGAGAAAAATTAAAAGAATTTAATTCCCACCATGCACATGGACGTATGAAGTCCAATTAAAACTTCGAGTTTTATCCCCAACAAATAACTATGTATCAAAATTATTTATATACATAATATGATGTGTACATACACGTAATGCATATATATGCCCATCAAAACTTTTTCTTCTTGGGGAAGAAAAGTTCAGGTATTTTTTCATGGAGTTACAATCACCCCTGGTTATGTGCGCAGATGTTTTATAATTTTATCTTACTATGATGGTAAAAATCATATAAGAAACAAAAATGAGTGAGTTTTACAAATGTTACAGAGCAGATATAAGTAGATATCAAAATATGCAAGACACCAGGACTTGCCTTTTTTTGCATAATAACAGCTAAAATGCATTAATTTTACATTGATGCCTAAAAGCTAACAGATATAATAAAGGGACAAAAATTTGAACAAATGGACTTTAAAGATCTAAGATGGAAAAGGGACTTTTAGGAAGAAAGAGGACCAGCTAGGAGACCTATAATAAACTTAATGAACTTTTAAAGCCATTATGCAGCATTTCTCTTTTTAAAATCGGCAACTTTCAAAAATGGAATCTTTATACTTAAACCAGTACTAGTCAACATCCTGTTATCATCAAAAGCTGAAAGCTGCAGCAAAACAACTTTGTGAAGTATATTCAAACATTGCCCAAACAGAAATTCTTTTTTTATGCACGTTATTCACTTAACCTATCACCTATGATTACTACTTCTTCAAGTGTCTGATCAACATTTTAAGGAGCTCTTTTATGAATCAAACATATACTGGAAGCACTTTAAAGAATTTTTGCAAATCAGAAATTATTATTATTATTATTTTTTCTGTGATGGGGAAAAAAATTTGTACCTAGCTGCAAAACATGCTTTGACGCAGTTGGGAATAATTTGGGTCTGTAAAATCCTTTTTTTCTCTCTCCAAACAACTGACATTTTATACGCTATACGCAACAGCTCAATAACAAAATATCATAATTAAAGTTTGACAAAACTGATAAATTCAAACAAGGGGAGCTGCAGTGAGGGCAGGTTGAGCTTCACAATTAAGTTTTAATTAAGTTATACATGTTTTGAAAAACTTACACTTGTATGTTGTTTTGTTGATGCTGCACTTCATCAGTGTTATTAGGTACATCTTTTCCTACATTTTCAAGCGAGATCTTTTTCCTTTCCTACATAGATTACAAAGTGCACAAAATCAGCTTCAAAAACTCAAATTAATGAACAGAAAAAAAGATTTCATAATTAAAATTGCTATAAGCATTGTAAAGTAAATAATACAATAAACATTGCCTAATGTCTAGGACAGATCTAGAAATTTTTCAAGGAGGAGATGATTCATTTTTGCTACTTACCCAACAAAATACAATCCTTTTAACATAACCCATCTCAAAAAAAAGGTTAAAAAAATATCAAAAATATCAAACTATCAATTAAAGAAAAAAAAATAATGCAAAACTTTAAGGAAAACTTGAAAGGAATTGATTATACCTTATTGTGCAAAACTCTACTCTGAAGCGATTTGTAACATCATCTACTTTCAGTTCTATGAAGCTTCAAATTCAGTCAAAAAGCAAAGAGGAAGGTAAAGAAATGAATTTTAAGAAATACACTTTTATTGACAGCTACTATACAAGCTCCAATTTAAATAAAAACCATGCTTTCCTGTAATGCAAAATAGGGTTTGTGAGGCATGCTGCTACTGCTCATTAATTCAGGAGCAGGAAAGTTTAAGGCATTTCAATTTAAAAGCACTAAACATTTATCGATTGATAGAAGTCATAAGAAAAATTATAGCAAATACCAATTACATATACCGCCATCATTTTCTAATGTTTAATTACTAGGAAGTAACTATTTTTTCCAAAGAAATGTTAAGAGTTTTTGATTGTGTATAGGATTGTGCTGCATCAAAAACATACAGTAATCAAGATTATAATTTTTGCTTTAAAAGGGGGAGGGGGAAGTAGAATGATTAGCATAAAAAAATACTTATTATAGAGTAAGAGCCTGTGAGTGCCAGACCTGCGTCATAGTATTAAGGCCCAAAATTTTTCTGCTTAAGCACATCACAGCAAGTAAGAAAAGTTTGCTAATATTTAAGCTGAGTCGCGCTGGCTTTGGCAGGGAACAGGTTTGCAAAAGGAGAGTCAAAAACTAAACATAATTGAGTCATTTTATGTCAACTGACCTCCTCATCTGCACCCGACCATTTCAGATTGGAACGAAACTTTATAGAGGTGCAGACATACCTTTGAAACTAACCCATACAAATTTTTCAGCTTCCAAGACCCAAATCCTAAAGATCTAGGATCAATATAAAAAAAAGGCTCCAAATGGTGGATCAGCTTTGTGAAACAAATTGTCATGTTAAGACAAGTCTCCTATTAAAGGCCATTTTTTGGAACCCACTTTTTTTTTCTTTTTGAGGTATCCTAGATCCTCATGATTTGTATCTTAGAAGCTGAAAATTTGTAAAGGTTAGCTTCAAAGGCATGCCTGCATCTCTCTAAAGTGTCCTCCAAATCGGAGATGGTTGGATGGGGACCACCAGGTGACGTGACATAAAATGAATCTATAATGTTTGTTTTTGCAGAAATTGTATGCACTTTTGCTACTTATTTCCTGGCAAGCACAGCACGACTTAGCTTAAATAATAGCGAACATTTCTTACCTGCGGTAGTGTGCTTAAGCAGAAAACTTTTGAAGCTTTATACTGTGACGTAGGTCTGGCACTCATGGGCTCTCGGATTAGATCCAGTTTCCTAAATAACCAAAATGATCTTGTTTTAACCCATTAAAGCCACATTATCAATACAATGACTCTAAAAGAAGACATTATAAAGCGACTGAGAACTCTAATACTGGCAATGTTATGTACTGATGCCTCACACAAGTAATAATCAAGGCTCTAAATGATTGTGTAAAGCAGAGAAAGAAGGAGAGAGTAAAAGTGGCAGTTATTGCTCCAAACAATATGCTGCTCTCATTGGACTTAAGCAACATTTGAGAGTGAGCGATTTTTTCTTTGTTTAGGGAGATTACTGAATTCTAATTAAGTCACTGGAAAAGAATATAATAAGTGGATGCATCGTTAGATTGGGTATTATTAAAATGTGTGCAAGGGTCTTCTTAAAAATATTCTTGATTTTTGGTCTCTGTTTGACAGCCGCAAGTTCCAGGGCCTTCTCATGCCATGGGGCTTGTGGGGCCTATATCATCTCAAATGATTCTGTTTTTCAAATATTAGGAAGAGAATTAATAACGAGATACATGACATTGTCTTTTTTAATAGCATTGAAGCGGTAAATGGAGTTTCTAAGGTTTCTGCAGGAAATGTGCAAAAAAGATTAGGGGCAAAAAAAAAGGAGGAAAAGAAAAACTTGCCTTTATTTTAATTTCTAAGGAGATCTCTGTACATATAGGTCGTTCTCACAAAAATAGTCATTTTCAGCTTATTTAGATCGGTAAAATTACAGTGGATGGAATTGGATGAAACCTTTTATATATTTTATATACAAGGTGTTCTGTTTTAACCTGCAAGACCTTTATTTTCACAACCGTTAGTCCTAGATGTATACTTTCAATTGTAAAAATGCTCAAAATCAGATGCAGAGTTTAGATATTGAAAGTTTGAAGTAAAAATAAAAATAAGTCAAAAAATACGAAATGTAATTTTTATACGGGCCCGAGGTCCCCTAACTAATGTTTAGAGAAATAATTTCCATTGAAAGCTATTACTGACACAAAAACTTGACATTTGTGCGATCAAAACTCAAGCAGATATTCCATTTCAAAGTTTTAAGGGACCATACAGAAGATGAGATTGAAACTTATCGCCCTTTCAATAGAAATACAGGTCATCAAAGTAAGAAGAACAAGGTATTTTTATTTGCTTGTTAATTGCAATACTTTTCATTGCTATTAAAAAATAAATGCAAATGTTATGCCATGATATGCAAAAACACACTACAAAACTTCGAACAGTTCAAGAAACCATGCTCTATACACACATATCATTTTAAACACTTGTTAACAAAACGCTGTGTTTCATATCTCGGTGAATATTGGTCGTACTAATTTGAAACTTTTTTTGTTGGAATTTTTTTTAATGGAGATTATTTCCCTAAATATAAGTTAGGTGACCTGGGGCCAGTATAAAAAGTTAAATTTTGTATTTTTTGACTTATTTTTGATTTTATTTCAAACTTTCGATATCTTAACCCTGCATCTGATTTTGAATATGTTTGCAATTGGAAGTATGTGTCCAGGACTAACAGTTTCGAAAATAAAGGTCTTGCAGGTTAAAATGGAACACCCTGTAGATAAATATATGTAAGGGCTTCACACACAAAAAAAAGGTCCATCAAAAGAAAAGTATTTTTTGAATAGCATTATACCCTCAGTATAACATTCTTACTTAAGCGTCATTCCCTCTTGAATGAGGGAATGACGAATTCATTAAATTTTATTCTAGCAGTTACGTCTAACTGATATTTGAGTTTATTCCCATACAAATATTTTCAAACGAAAAATAATTTTTAATCATTCAGTTTTCATGCATTAATTCATTTTATTTAACTGTAAAAAGAGATGTGAGGGAATAGCGGATGCAAAAAAATCTTATTTGGTTTTATGCTTTCATATAGATTTTAAGAACAAATTTCCAACGATTTAGAGACGTAAATATGCTGCACGATTTTTCTGGCTTGCCACCTGTAAATTACTAGATATTTTGCTAAAAAAAAAAAAAAAATCCGTGCAATTCTGGGAAGGAAATCGAATGTTGGGAGGGAATGACACTACCCACTTGGGACAAACTTAAAAAATATTCTGTGAACTAATATTTGCCGAAAATTTAATTTTAAATGATTTTTTTTTACTTAAATTATTCAACGTTACAAAATAAAAAACATGAAAATGTGAACTTATTGTTTGTTTGCTTAGAAATAAATTTAGTTTATTTTTTACTGACAGTGGGAACAAGTGATAGAACAACATTTGAGTACTTTAGACTCACATTAATAATATTTAAAATAAAATATTGAAAATTTTCTTTAAGTATCTTGTTAAATTCTTTTCTGAAAAGTATTTATACCCCTAATAATATGTATGAGTCATAAAACATTCGTACATTATCACAAAAACATGAAAATAACAGTTTCTATGAGAATGACCCATATAGTACAAATACATACACTGAGAACATCTTAATTACAAAAGTGAAGCAAACACTTTGAGCTAAAACCTTTTAGTTATTTACATGAAAAAAGTTTTACAAACTTTTAAATTTACCTTTTCAGACTGAAAGAAAGAATGACAGAATTCAAACACTCTTTTGAATATCTTCAATTTTATTTTCTGCAGAAAAAAAAGTCAAAAATATATATACTTTGTAAATAAAATATAAACATTCTGATAAGAAATACAGTTAGAAACTGATATTTCCATTAATATATCAACACAGTTAGCCTTATAAACTTAAAAACAGTGATATTCTCAAAGTAATTTTTTAATAATTTAGTAATCAAAAATAGCTCACATATGTAACAAAAAACATGCACCCCAAAAAAAAGTGAATTAAATTTTAAAAAATCAATTTCAACTCAAAAATTGAATGAATAGACAAGGGAAATGAATCAAATCATGCTCAAAGATTTCATGAAAACTGACGCATTTAAGCCATGAGTAAGGATGTAAAGCGTCAGGTTATTAATTTTTTTTTTTTTTTTTTTGATAATAGTAACCGAATTTCTCTATGTTTATGCATGTGTGCAAATGAATGCAGGGTTGTCAAGGTTTTTACCATCCCATTCAAAACCCTCCTGTCCAAAACTATTTTTTAACAAGCTATATTTTGTGAGAAAATATCAAAAACGAAACAATATTTGTCAAAATTTGACTAGGTATTTAATGTATTTATTCAATGTAAAAAGTCAAGAATAAATATATGTGTAACTTATTTATACAGCTGATTTTAATCTAGTTATGTACAAATTAAATTCTTCATTAAAAATTTCAATTTGAATGCATGAGTTTTTTTTTTCTATAAATAAATTTTTTTGACATATATGCATGTGTGCAAAAGAAAGTGTTCAAAATATAGGGCAATAATTGACTTAAATGCAATAAATTACAATTTATTAAGCTACAGTATGTATTATATTAAAAATATAAACTAAAAAAAGACTAGCACAAGTTTAAAAATATGAGTGTTTAATCTTCAATTTCTTGTTCTCTAATCTATAATTTAAAAAATAATTTTCGTTAAAACATAACATAAAACTTATTTGCAAAAACCATTAAAAAAAATTAAGCTTTTTTTTCTGCACCTAAATATTGTACATTTAATAACATTCCTTTGAGTTATAAATGGAACTGATATTAGTTGTCTTGGTAATGCTGTGAATTTCCTTTCACAACTCTACCAACTGTTACATAAGGAAGTTTTTATGTAATAGAGTTATTCACATTTTTTTTTAATTAAAATATTTTTAAAATGAACATTTTGAGAAAAATATTATCAAATACTCATTAATTAAACCTCATTAATGTCTATATTTTTGCAGTACAAATATTGCAGCAAATAAGAATTGATTAGATTACACCCCTTTAGCTTTAGCATACTTTTTTTTGGACAGTTTAAGACAGTTTCGGACACTATTGGACAGTAAAAGCCACCTGTGCTTGTGTTTTGGACAGTCCAAAACACAACCCTGATAATAAAATTAAATTTTTACTGGGTTGTTAATAATGCAACTAACTATATGTTTTGTTCTATAATTTTAAGTGTAAATACATAGTGTCAAAAATAATTACTTAATAAAGCAATATTTTGAAGTGTAATGGCTTTTGAATTTAATTGCATTTTAAAAACTATAAATATTTAGTGCTCCAAAAACTGGTTGTTGGACTGAGATAAAAACACCAGAAGAGATAGAAATGCGTGAATATGTCCATAATAGGAATGCCTGCGTTTGGTAACCTTGAAGTGATAGTTTACTTTTCAAAAGAACTAAATTGAAAGAAACCAGAGTGAGCATCTGGTTAAAAGAGTTTTGGATGACTAAGGGGTTCATCTACTGTACTAGAAACATAAAATTATGTAAAGAAAAGTAGAACATACCTCTCGTATTGAAATAGACGACTTGAACTGAGATGAGTCGAAGGAACTAAGCAGTAAAGCTGTGAAAAGGTTCAAAACAACTAAGCATCCTATTAAGTAATAGCTTATGATTACTAAGGGACACAAAAAGGAATCATTTGAAGTAAGCATACAGCTCCAGAAATGTTTAATCCATTCACCCGTGAATAATTGAAATACAACAAATGCCGAATCACCAAAAGTAGCAAATGTCCACCGGAAAGCAATACTGTAAATAAATAATTCATTAATAGAATGATGAAGAAATATTTTAAAAACTATTAAGACATATATTACAGCACCAAGAGATATAAATAATGTAGCTAAATGCAAATAACATTAATGCGTATGTAAATGCTAAGTTTTTAAAATGAAATAACAAGGGAAAACATGATGCAGAATCTTCTTCACTGTTCCAGGAAAATTATTTGTATGATCATAGGTGTTACATGACCAAAAAAATTTAGTGGGAACAGGCCTTGGATTTTAGGAGTGCAAGAAAAGCCTTTGCCCTCTCCCCTAACCCACCTACAGAGTTAGATTAATCCAGGGTACTCTCTACTAACATACTATTCTTAAATATATTGAGTAATCTTTTACCGCTTCCAGAGAATTTGAAATGATAGGCTCGGGTAAGGGGGCCTTATATAATTCAAATACCTGAAGAAAATGTTTTCTTTATGCATTAAAACAAACCTACTATAGCAGTCTAACAATACAAAGATGTTTCGAGTAACTTTGTTTAGAAAAGCAAAATATATGTAGCATGAATTTTTTGAATTTAAACAGTTTACGGTGTGCTTAGATTTTTTGTAAGGGAAACATTCACTCTTACCTTTTTTCTATACATACAATTTATCCACTTTCCCCTTAGTTACCAGTTACCACACATTAAAATTATTACAGTATATAGGATGTCTCAGAAGTACTCTATATCTGAAAAATTGATTGAATTCCAGCCCATTCTACAACGTTGTACAAAATTAACAATTCCACATGATTTAGTAGAGCACTGACTTTGACAAAAGTGACTGAGCTCGATATAAAATATGGGCAGAAATAAATCCTTCTTCCTCAAAAAAATTTAAAAGGCAAAGAGAAAGAAATACACAGCAATGTAAAATGCACACATCTTTTTAACAGTGAAAATTAAATTTAAGTTACAAAAACACAATTAAAGCAAAAAACAATAAACAACGAAACAAAATTGCAGCAGGGAAAAAATAATGAAAATTACAAAAAAATATATGTAACTAATAAATAATAAATATCTTTGCTCAATTTTATGAATTATCTGCCTAGAACTAAAATCAGTGACAAAAGGTAAAAATATTCAAAGTTGTGAAAAAAAAAGTTCTGGAACAATTATTAAAAAAAAAGCATAAGTATTCCTAATTTGGTCACAGCATTTAAGTAAAAGATTTATAAATTAGTATAAGACACAAACTATGTATTCATGCATTCAGATAATCAACACAAATAAAGTAACGCAACATACAAAATTTAGACCAAAAAAAATTTTTTTTGGCTTTATTATGCACTAGCAGCGTCGAAGGTTGTACTTCGGAAATAAAAGGTTTGTCAAGTGATGCGTGTTCAGTAATTAGGCTTAATTAATAGAAAAAAAAAGGAGAAAATTTTACCTCAATGCAAAAGCAAGCATTTTATTTATTCACAGTCGAGAAAAAATGGCAACAGATCTTTCTTCTCAATGTGTTTATTCACGCTGATTTAAATTGAGCTCATTGGCAAACAATAAATTTCTGATTTAATTTTGTTGTTCCATTAGGCTTAAAAAGGCTTATAACTTTTTTTCTGGTGATTTTGCAGCCTTGTTTTTTTTTTTAAATTCAAAGGCAAGAAATTAACCTTAGGGGTATTCTTTGTGGGCTTTTGAATAGGACTGGAATCAAGAAAATGGGATACAGTCGAGACCGCTTAATGGAATATCGGATCATAGAATATCCCGCTTAATGCAATAAAATTCCCATGTACTACACCGTTGATGTGTGTTATTTTTATCCCGGATAATGGAATATCCCGCTTAATAGAATAATTTTTCCTGTCAAATTGCCTATTCCATTAAGCGGGCTCGACTGTAATTTTCTTGGTAGAAAGAGCCATTTGATGCCATTTTCGGGTCCTAAAATTAAAAATTGAACAGTTTGGTTCTTTTTTGGCGTTTGAATACCCCCTACATTCTATCTTGGGTGCCCAAGTACCTCCATGCCAAATTTGGTCACGATCCGACATAAACTGTGGTTTGTATAGGGATCATATAAACATACATACATATAAATATATTTTCTGTTTTATTTATATAGATTTTTATTTTTTTAGTTATTATCTTACATTAAGTACTTAATTTCTTTTTGAAGTATTTTCAAGTTAAAACATTTTTTAGTGTAGTTAGTGCAGTCGAGTCTCGAAAATCTAAGGTAATTGGACCTCACACCACTTCAGATTACTGAAAACTCAGTATATTTGGAAAATTCTTCCCAATTAAATTTCACACTTCTTGGATGACATGAGGACGTGCACCTTTTGCTTCCTGATACAAAGAAAAATCTCTTCACAAAAAAATTAGCACTTAAATTGCAACATAAATTTATATCCCTTTTAGTTTCCCCTAAACTAATTTTCACTTTTTCTTTTCACGATGACTTACATATATCTATAAAATTGTAACCAACCAAAAAAAATGTGATAAAAGTGAAAAGCCAGAAAAGATAGAGCACAAAATTTCAAGAAAAATACAGCATACAGCTTTTTCCTATCTGTGCAAAAAACTCACCATACAACAGAAATAGAAGATCAATGAAATAAAATCTCACTTTGGCAATTCAGACCTATCAATATTTTGATTATCATAAAATTTTCCCAGGACACGGTTTCCAATTATGGCAAAAGTGCATATCAAGACTGCCATCACAATCAGTAGTCGAAAAATATTTCGTAGCGAGCCTAGAATTACTCTTGTAACTTTTCGGAGAGCTCTCCATGACTTCTGGACTTTCATTAATTTTATCTAAAAAGAATTTATAACTATGAAAGAAAACATTAATTGTCTGGTAAACTACTTAGCTGTATGAGTTTTTACTCGGCATAGTACATATAGAAATCAAAAGTTTCAAATATATCTTCCCAGTTAAATTATGTAACCAATAGAATTCACATGCTTAGGTTATTTTAATTGGAAACGCATGATAAGTCAATATTAAAATACAAATACAATACAAATACAAAGGTGACGACCAGCAACAGGCTCTGGGCCCAGCAAGGCTGGTCCTAGTCAATTTATAATCCCCAGTGAAGATCAATGGCCCTCTTAAAACTATCTACTCCCTTGCTCATTACCACCTCTTCCGGTAAACTGTTCCAAGGTTCCACTACCCTGCTAAAATAATAATTTTTCCTAATATCCATGTAAGCCTGAGATTTAAATAGCTTAAAACAATGACCCTTGTCCTGTTTTCAGTTCTTAACTTTAGCTCCGTAACATCTTTCATTTTAATAAATTTAAACAACTGAATCATGCCCCTTGGTCTCTTCTTTGCTCAAGACTACATTTTTAGCATTCTAAACTTGGTATCGTAGTCTAAATGAGAAAGTCCATTTATTAGCCTTGTAGTCCGCCTTTGAACCCTTTCCAATACATTCATATCTTTCTTAAGATAAGGAGACCAAAACTGAACAGCATACTCCAAATAAGGTCTTATCAAACTTCATTATAAGGGCAGAAGAACTTCTTTAGATTTGTTTGAAATAGATCTATTGATAAACCCAAGCATCTTATTGGCCTTGTTACTAGCAATGCTGCACTGTTGGCTAAACTTTAAATCCTGACTTATTAAGACCCCCAGATCAGTAACTTTGTCTGCCTGACTAATGACTGAACTTTACAAATAATAACTTGTACACTTATTTCCATGCCCTAAATGTAGCACTTGACATTTCCCAACATTAACAGCCATACCCCATTTATCAGCCCACCCCGTAATATGATCTAGATCCTATTGCAGCTGATTTACTTGTTCTTTATTATCTACAATCCCCATAACTTTGACATCATCAGCAAAACAATTCAGGTTCCCAGAAATATTTTTATGAATATCGTTCATAAAAACAATGAACAAAACAGGCCCTAACACTGATCCTTGAGGAACCCCGCTTAAAACCTCACTCTATTTAGAATAATTTCCCCTTACAACTACCCTTTATTTCCTTCTGGTCAGCCAGTTTTTACCCAAATGAAAGTCTTCCCTCCTATTTCTATATCAGCTAATTTGCTAAGTATAGCAACATGTGGTACCTTACCTAAAGCTTTTTGAAAATCAATGCAAACAACATCTACAGGCTTTTTATTGTCTAAAGCCATGGTAACTTTGCCATAGAAATGTAATAAATTAGTTGCACAAGATTTATCTTTCCTAAAACCATACTGAAAACTAGTCAATAGATTATTAGTCTCTAAAATATTTACTATATTAATTTTTACCAATGTTTCAAAAATTTTGCAAACCATTGAAATTAGATTCACAGGTCTAAAATTTACTGCACTTCCTTTAGACCCTTTCTTGAAGAGCAGTCTAATGTTAGCCAGCTAATGATATTAAGTACAATACTGTTATTTTTTTTAAATTTAAAACTATCCAATAATTTTTATTTTAAAGTAACAAAACTGCTACGTTTCAGCAAAGCATATGAATCTAATTTGTGCTGTGCAATCAATACAAATTAAACACATATCATAAAGACTAATATTTCAGGTTTAACAATTAAAAATGCCACAGAAATAAAAATACAAAAGTTGCTTTTTTCGCCCTAAGTAGCTGTTTTTCAAATAAAGACTCAAGCACAAGTGAATCGATTATTTCAGAAAGGGCGTAAGTCCAATGGATTTCTAGAGGACTTACGCCCTTTCTGAAATAATCGATTCAAATAAGTTATTGTTCAAAAAACTTGCACGAAACATTTATATATTTTCAAGGGGTTGCATGTTCTTTGATATTAAAAAATATTATAAAAAGGAATTAGATTGGAAAATATTAGAAAACACTATCAAACATTTTTCTTGACCTATAAGCTGGTTGCTGGTGACACACAATTTCAAACTTAAACTCATACTTTTATTAAATTTACTTTTAAATATTGCTTTAATGTACTAAAAAAAGCCTGGTTCATGAAAATAGAGGTTTAAGAGTCTTAATCATTTATTTGCAAATGGCCATTAAAAAGGATTAGACATAACAGCTGATTTTGTAAAGTAAATTAACTTTAAAAATGGTTTAATTTCTTGATCTTTTCATTAAATTTATAGTTATCATGAGAATATTTTATATGTACTAATTTACTGAACAAATTTTTTTTTTTTTGAACTTTTAATGGCTTTTAAGAATTATAACAATTTTACTCACCAATCTTAATGCACTAAAAATTGCATATTGAGCAAATAAATCTTGAACTAGAGCGATACAGGAAGCAATAACAACAAAGGTATCAAGCCAGTACCATAAATCAAGAAAAAAATATCTTCCATGAGCAATAAGGTTGATAATCAACTCAGCAGAAAAAATAACAGTCACAATCTGTAAGGAATATTATTCTTTCAAGATTTTTTTATTTTGACACTTTAAGACCGAATAAGGTTAAGAACTGAATAAATAATTTTTATTCTAATTAGAATTGCTTAATAAATCCATTAATATAATTAAACAATATACAAACAAACAAATATATTTGTAAACATGATAAAAATAGTATCTAAAAATAAAACAATCACTTTCAATATTTTTTAAAAATAAAATAGCAAATTATATCATAAAATGTATGATATTCATAGTTAGTACACTAACATGCTAATACTCCTCCACAAGTACATAGTGAAATCTCATTACAACAAATGTTAAAACAACGAAAATTCTGTTGCAACAAAATGAATTCTCAGTCATAATGTAATTGCTATTACTTTGCTTGAATTCCATTACAACAGAATTCTCGTTACAACGAACAAAATTTGTGGTCCCTTGAAGTTTGTTGTAACAGGATTTCACTGTATTTCCTTTTTAAAAATATGAAAAAGTTTGGCCAGCAACATGCTTTGGCCTCAATTAGATAGGATTTAGAACATTTATCAATAAAGTCCAAATGAAGATCAAGTACTCTGTGTTAGAAAAGGATCATTATCAAAAAAAAAAAGAGGGGGAGGGGATGCTTAGTTATTGTTATTACTGCTAAAATTTAAATATTTAATTATTCACTTGTTATGATCGAAATCCAGCAAAAACTAAAAACATTACTGATTTGTATCAGACTGTTCAATTAATTTTTATGTTTCAAAATTGCACATTGAATTTTCGTACTGATGATAACATTCAGCTGGGTTCTGTTACTATTCTAGTGTGCGACTTTTTAAAAACAACAATGCTTAAATTTAAAACATTGATAGCCTCAATACTTCAACTAAAAAGCATGGATGATTTCACTCATCAATGTTCTAAAACAGAAATGCCAACTTTTTTCTCCCTGAGGGCCATAATTCAAATTAAAATCATTTCTGTGGGCAAGAAAACAAATGAAATTTCAAAACATTTCATCCTTTTCTAAATGACAAACGGAGAATATGGAAAGAAAGATAATTACAAACCAATGAATGTTATCATTACTTGATGCATATTTTATTAAATGCATTTGTTTTTCATAAACCAATTTTTAACTATTTGGCTCCAAATTTGTGTGACACTTTTTTTTTTTGTTTGTGACACTTTTACAAATCATGCTTTTTAGTCTACTTTCCCAGAAAAAGAAGAAAAAAGCATGAAAAGCTTAATGCATCCTAATAATATCGCAAAGAACAAAAAATGTCAAAAATAAATAAAATAATTAAATAAATATCGAAAAATTAAAAATTGGAAAGTAGTATTGAAATGGGGGAAAATGTCTGTCGGTCTGCCTGCCCCCCCCCCCTAATAACTTTTGAATGAATCGTCTGATTCGAACGAACTTTTTTTGTTTGAAAGATCTCGGCGAGGACACCTTATTCCTATATTTCACTTTTTGATTTGAACTTTTTTTTGAGCAGTTGAAAAAACTTAACATTAGCGCCTACGGGGAAATTCAAAGCAATTCCGAGCTGTGAGGCGAATTTGTTTCGAACAAACTTCGTAGGAAAAAGCTTTTGATGAAAAACTTGTATATAAAATATCTTTTTGATTTGAACAATTTTCCATTCAATTTTGAACAGTTCAAATCCCTTAACATTAGCTCCTACGGGGAAATTGAAAGTGAATGTAGATTCCGTACTTGAAGCCGGATTTACTTCAAACAAATTTTGTTGGAAACAGCTCGACGCCAAACTTCAAACTCCGACTCTGAAAATTTAGGGGCACCTGACTCCGACTCCTGTGCCTGATAATTAATCGGACTCTGACTCCCCGACTTCGTAGCTTTGGCAAAAATTCATACACGGAGGACAAATGACTGACTCTGATTCTTGGATATTCGACTCCGACTCCTTTATCTCAAAATGAGATTGACTCCGACTCCGCAGCTATGGTTTTAACTGTGAAATACTTATTGTTGATATGACTTTTTTTTTATTTTCACTCCAAAGTTTCTTTTTTTGTATTTAGTTTTTGGCAGAGAAATTTGGTGTCATTTATGTTTCTACATAAACATATGCGCAGATGATTTTTTTTTTTGACAATGAAAATTATTTCTTTAAATTGACATTTTATTGTTTTTATTTATTTTGGTAAATGCATTAATTCATTTAAAAATTATTTTGGCAACATGGGAAAAAGAAACGATTTTTTTTATTTGATGTATTTATTTTAATGAGCTTATAAATTTTAATTATTATTTTTTCATTTTGAAAGCTGTTAAAGATTTTTTTTAGTGGAAAAAGTGTATTAGCTGCTTTGTTTAAAAAGTGCTGCTATTTCATTTGTTCTTTTTTTTACGCATCTATTTTTTTTAGATGAGTGAGGAATATTTTATTCCTAGAAATCAGCTTAAGATATTAAAAAAATATGTTTGAAACAATTGGTGATTTTAGCTATTTTTAGGAATATTGATCATGTACTAGAAAGTAGTATGGGTATACAGGAAAGTAGACTCGTTTAGTTCTAGACGGAACTTCTTGTTGATATGTAACATGAAACAAAACAATCAGAAACACAGGGGTGCACCCCCCAAAACATTGCAAAGACCCCAGGGTTTAAGCTGGGTTCAAAAGTTCTTTAGCATAAAAGCTAAAATTGAAGGAAAAACGTTAGCAAAATGCTAAAATGTTACACATTCTCATATATTTATATATGCCTCAGTGTGTTTCATCTCCAGTTGAAAATAAAATTCATATTTCATTTGTGACATCTTTGAAGAAATAAGTACAACAGCAATATTTTTAAAACATAAAATAAAAAAGAAAACATGATTGGTGTTTAGAACGTTGCAGTCCCCTCCTCCTAATAAAGCAGTTATTGGGGGGACATAATGCTGGATAAGACTAATAGTTATTGAACTTAATTGTAGTTTAAACATCTTAGCTAAGATTTAAAAAAGATTAAGTTGATTATCGCCATGCACGCTTCCTCTCTAGGATCATACATTTCTTCTTTATTTAAAAACCTAATTTATTTTTTATTTGAGCAAAAAAGCGAAAATGCATTGCTTTATTTTTGCAATTCAGATAGTGTTTTCGCATTATGCGAAAAATGCGACCGTAGCGGAAACCCTGAAAGACCCCAACCCCCAAAAAAGTAAAAAATACCCTTCAAAACACCCCCTCCCTAAACATTTCAATGGCGCAGTTTATGCCATGACCGCCTCTAGGTGGGCACCCCTGGGAAACACCAATCAGTTCGCAGCTCGGATGTGGCCCGTGGGCCATAGGATGGACACCTTTGTTTTACAACACTGAACTTTTTAATGCATATTCCTGCATAATAAGCTCTAACAAATGTTTTTGTGAAAGAACTAAATCATAACCTGTATTAAGATATGAGATAGACTGATTCAGGCTACATGCTTATTAAAAAAGCTCAGTAATTATTTACTGGACAAAGCTATATTTAAGAATCTGCTGTAAAATTTTCAAGAGTAGTTTTAGAACTGAAAAAAAAAAAAAAAAAAAAAAAAAAAAAAAAAAAAAAAAACTACATTGTAACTTCGAATTACCGATGTCCAATTTTATGATTTCCTCAACTTAATGATGTTTACTGGTCGGGATTTGACTGTATTAAGTGTTGATGCTCTTTGATTTAACAATAACTTTTTCCAGTCCCATGACAATCGTTAAATAGAGGTTATACTGTAATTTTAAGTTGACAGCAAGGCTTTATCAGTGATATCAGCATGAGAAATTAATAAAAAGAATAAAGTTTTTTAACATTAAATAATAAAGTTTTTTCACATACCAATGTTGACATTTGTATAACATATCTCCTTGAATCGGTATTCCCCTCATGTTCTGAAGCAAGAGTAATAATGTTGCAAATTATAATGATCAGCATAAAATTGTTAAACAATTTGCTTTCAGCAAATTTCTTAATCCTTTCTTGAAATTGGTTTAAAAAACCTGTTAAAAGAAAGTAATACACTATTTTATTATTATTAAAATATTTTAGTATGGCTATAAACAGTTTCAAATTTAGTGAAAAAATCAAGGATAACTATACAGAAATTTACACTTGGTGGCAAATTTGTAGTTCTTAAATTGTAATTAATAAAAGCAACAGGGCATAGAATGGGACTTCCTGTTCTATGATGAAACTCAAGGAAATAGGTTAGCTCTAAAATAAAAAGCATTTTTACCATATTAACTGTTTTCACCTATAGTTTTCTTTTAACAAGAACAAGCATTTCCTTTGGTTCCAATTACCAAGAAATAGGCCAGGAAAAGAATTTTTTAAAGACCTCTTCAAAATAGTTATTTCATTCCAAATCCTACCCCCCCCCCCTTCCCCATTTCACACAAGGTAATATTTCAATTGGCATATTTATGGACGTAGATAGGAACAAAAATATTTTTTTTTATAGTCATAAATAATAATTAAAGTATAGACCAGTATAACTTTAATTGTTAAAGGATCTTTGATTGTGAAAAAGTTTTTTTTTTTGAACAAATGTGGAAGATTACACTACAAACAACTGTTAAAATTTAAGTGGCTTTTTCTCACAATCAAAATAGCACTTAGGTATACTGATTAACTATCAAATTGTATCTAAATTAATTAAAATAGATATGTCAATGGGATAAATTTCTGCATATGTGGCAAAATTAAGGGGTAATTCATTACTTTAAGCTTTTCAAACCCCCAAGTTTATTTTGAAGTTAGAAAAAAATTAAGGTTTCAATAGGGTTGTAGGCATTCAAAATAATTTACTAAAAGCAGCTGTTACTTGCAATGGAAAGAATAGTTTCAGAAAAGCACTTTATCTTCATTCAAAATAGATAAATCAACTAGGACCAGTCTGGTTCTTTAAAATTTCGCTTAAAAGAACATCAAAGCTATGTGAAAAACAACAGCTGAATAAATCCAGTATTGCTCAACACTGTTGAGATTCAAATCACTCTTTTGATTTTAACTCTTATCAAATTATCCAAAAAATGCCCTAATTCGTTGGATCTTGATTTTTGGGAATCTTTCCACACCCTGAGGAACTGGTCTAATTTAGTTAACTTAATGATCTAACTGCAATTCGGTATTTTTCTTCTGTGTGAACTGCATTTTAAAAATTGGTTTAGTTTTTCTATTATCTTTATGTGAACATCTGAACATTTCTGACTTTTATTTTTTCATTTTTTGCTTTCTTAT
The DNA here is from genome assembly GCF_026930045.1 of Uloborus diversus. NCBI lineage: Eukaryota > Metazoa > Arthropoda > Arachnida > Araneae > Uloboridae > Uloborus > Uloborus diversus. The sequence continues at coordinate 159,951,021 of NC_072734.1, read as the reverse complement.
TTCGTTATTTGTTACATTGCTTCCATACATAGTTTTTCCCTTCAGTAAATTTATTGCTAATTTAATCAGAGTGGTTTCCTTTTTAAACAATTTGCATTGTTTATGGGTTTTCTTGGAAATTTATTACTTAACGGTTTTTCCCTAATCGTTACTAATAATAAAGCTGAAAGTCTCTCTGTCTGGAGGATATCTGGATGTCTGGATCTCTGTGACGCGCATAGCGTCAAGACCATTCGGCCGATTTTCATGAAATTTGGCACAAGGTTAGTTTGCAGCATGGGGGTGTGTACCTCGAAGCGATTTTTCGAAAATTCAATGTGGTTCTTTTTCTATTCTAATTTTAAGAACAAAAATATCATAAGATGAAGGAGTAAATTATGAATTTATCATAATAAGGAACCGTTACATGAGCACAAGCCAATTGGCGAGATACGAAATGATCACAACGTGGAACCGTAACATGGGTACAAGCCAATTGGCGAGAAAATTCACCATACATTATTTGTAAATATACAGGCGAACCAAAAGACCTTTTAATTTTTCTATTACGGGCAAAGCCCTGCAGGTACCTCTAGTGGAATTATAAAATAAATTTCGGCTCCAGGTGTCACTTTGTCTTTTTTTGTTTTGCTAAATTTCTATTTTTTGGTATTTCTACTGTCTCCTGTTCCACTGTGTTGCTTTTCTCGGATGATATTTCATGCAGAAGCACACACTTCTTCGCACTGAAAAAGGTGTTCCTTGTAACACTGAAAAACGTGTCTGCATTACATTGCATTGCACCTCGAAGCCCCCCGTGCCTACCGCGTTTGCAGTTTACCAGTTTTGATGCCCAAAATGACTCAGACAAATGGGGCCACAGGGACAGTTCAACCCCGACTCGACCCCATAGGAAAAAGACGCGCTTTTGCCGAGAGTCTGAAACCGAGAACACATAGCAGTGTTTATGCCAGGTGTGATTACAAAGTTTTATTACAATATTTACTTGCTTTTGAGCCAGAGGGATGTTTTATGTTAATAATGCAACATGTTACATGGAGGAGGTGCATAATTCAAATTACAAACAGATGCAAGTTTCTTGTAGCCATGCAGATGAAAAATTGCACAACGTTCAATCAACAAATCATAAAATAAAACATGTCTGCAGTAATTTACAATTTTTGTGCTTCAAAACGTTGGTTAATTGATTATTTTATATTTCTCTACTCGAATTTCTTTACTTGGTAAGCACATAATTTTAGATTCGTCAAGATTTTGCATAGTTGATCGCTTGGAAGCGAGTTTGTTAAAAAAAAAAAAGCACATGTAATAATGCAACAAGAAGTTAAATAGGGAAAATTTAATAATATTAAGTCACGTTTAAATTAGCAATTAACACACACACACACAAAAAAAAAAGAAAAAATTAACCAGTTTCAAAATTCTAGATTGCAAAAGGCAAAATCTTTTTATACACAAAATTGACAATTGAAATCATTTTTGAAAAATGTTTATCACATTTTGTTTTCCTCCTTTCTGAAATAGTTTCTCTCCTCCAAAACACAGAGAAACCTTATATAAAAAATTAAAAAAACATAGTATGTGTGGCACTTGTTGTGTCTACCTCATTGAGATTTTAAACATTTTTCTCATAAGTGGCACGGTGTTTAAGCCCAAAAGTAAGGTACCGGTTTTTACGACCAAAAGAAATAATGCTCAAAATGCAAAAATCTAGCCCCATTAATGAATATATGCATAATTTTCACGAACCTTTTTCTCGATAAATACTTTCAGCTGTCTTTTTATTCTAAAAATAAAGACAGTCATTAATATGTAATATTATTGAACAGTAATGAAAATTCAGATTCACTAAATTTCATCACAAAGATAGTTTTATATTGCTTGATAATTTACACATTTAACGCCATATTAAATTTTTATTTGTCCATTTTTTTTACAATTGTTTTCAGCTGTGCAGCTTTTTCTTTTTAAATTTAAAATTGCAAACAGAGTTTTATTTCTGTTTTTTTTTTAAATTAAAGGGGGAAAAAAACACTTAACATCTAATACTTTAAAATATCAATGGTAATGATACTTTTAAACTGCTCTAAATAATAACAATAATAATAAATATTTAAAAGCATGCAGTCTCAAAGAAGAAATTACTAAAAACCTAAATTGAAATTTCACAAACTAAATATAAATCAAGAAAAGAGCCAAATCAATTTCACTTACACTAATTTAATCACTTAGTTTATTTTTTGTTGAATATAATTAAGCACAAGCTAGCTCCCTTAACTATCATTATATGCTCAATAAACCCACTCTTCCAGCTAGTTTAGTTCTTATAATTTAAACTGTTTCATTAAAGGTTATTGTTATTATTGCTTCATTTGCTTGCTTACTGAATTTAATCCAAGTATTTTCTTTTTTGTAAGAACAATTTATTGCATAAAATCATTTTTCAACACATCATTAACTGTATGAGAAATAAGAGCAGTTAAAATTACCAAATTTATGCAACTAAATTTAAAGCAAAATAGAATTAAAAACAGTTGACTCTCTGTTTAACGACGGCTTTTCACGGTCCCAGATGGTCCACTGTAGGACCATCTTTTTAAAGCATTCTATTTCAGGACGATTTTTTGTGGTCCCTTTAAAGTCGTTAAACAGAGAGCCAACTGTACCTTCCTAAAATATTTATGTCTTATCTTTCTTAAAATCCTCTTATGCAAGATAAAATTTGTAATAAGATTCAAATTATTACAAAAGTAATATGATTTCAAACAGTATTTGTAAAATCTAAAATTATTTGAAATTTCATTAGAAAGGTTGAGAAATATACAAATAAAAGTCATCAAAAGATATTTTATGTTTGGAAAAACATTACATGAGTTTCATGGGATGTTTAATACCTTATATGACGGTTGTGAATGCTCTGTTTGGTAAATGCGCTTCCTTAATTTCCTCCATCTATTAGCTATAGCTTCATGATGATATATGATATCATCTCTTTCTTTTAAAACATGTTTCAGTGTTTCTTCATCTGTTTGAAGGGGATGCAAACACAACTTATTTATTTCAAACTGAAAACTACTATGATATCTATAACTAGAAAGATTTTGATTTGCAGCCTAGGAGAAAAGAAATTAAAGGAGAAATTAAACAATTGAACATAATATGTACAGACATGCACAAGTGTAAACAACAATGAAATAATTTTTTTGAAAAACATTGAACTGTGAAAAGTAGTAAATGAAGAAGAATAAATAATGTGTTGTAAACTGCTTCGTCAAGGGAAAGCAGGAGCTATATCACTATTTGCAGGTTTCTGAAGAGATCAGTAACATACAAGTCTGCGAAATAATTTAATGCATTAATGAAAACAGCCTGCATATTTACTTCATTTTGAACATTAAAACGAAATTTTAAAATACAGTACAACCTCGATATCTCAAATCTCTGAAGAGAGGAAAAAAAATTCGAGATATCGAGTTTTTGAGTTATCAAGGTTTTGAAAAAAATACACTAGAAATTCTCACAATTACATACACATACGCTATATGCATTTATATATGTAATATGAGACCACTTTGAATTACAATCAATAAAGTAGTCTTCAATATTTTACTAGATTTGAAATTTTATAATTGTCGAAAGTGCACAGGAAGAGATTTTGAAATGAACAGCAACTTCAACTTGGTTTTTCACCTAAAAATTTAAAAATCCTTATCTTCAACTAGTAGCTCCCAACATTTAAAAAAGTTTTCAGCAGCCATTTTGTAGGAGTTAAAAAAGCAGAATGATGAAAATAAGGAACGCATTTTCCGTTTTCACTTGAAATCTGACTGGCGAAAAATCAACCCCCTTTCCTCAAAGTGGACAACATGTTCGAGAGAAATGCACAAAGATTCTAAACTCTGGGGAAAACACAGCACCCCTTTCATACCAACACTTCCCTCTTATTTTGCTTCAATCCCCTAATCAAAGTTTCCAAGAAGAGAGATGAAAACTGGTCCCTGGAACTGTTTTTACTACAAAAATTGCCTAAGAAAAACGACAACTGAAACTTGCTTTTGTGCAAAAATTTCGACATATCAAGGATTTCGAAAAATAAATTTCGAGATAACTATGGAAAATTCATTGGAGTTTTTTATAGAAAATGCAGGGGAAAATTTTTTTTTCGTGACATCAAGGGTTGAGAGGAACGGTCCTTATGGTTCTCGAACCATAAGGAGGTTCGAGATATCAAGGTTCGACTGTATTAGAATGGATTTTTAGAACATTAGAACCCATTTTTGTACATGAATATATGTAGGAAAGAACATGAGTTTGCAGAGACATTGTTATGCTTATACAAATTGTAAAAATTGCTTAAAGTAAAATATACAGTGCCAATAGTATATATAAATACTGAGTGTCTATTTTATACATTCATTCATGTATTAGGCTCAAAAAATCCATTCTAATGTTTTTAAAATTTGTTTCAAATGCTCTAAAAATTCTTTATAACGTTCTAAAAATTGTTTTAATGTTCAAATCAACGCAAATTAGCAGGCTGCTTTCATTAATACATGAAATTATTTCGCTGACTTGTATGCTACTGACCTCTTCAGAAACCTGAAAATATAGTGATATAACCACTGCTCCTGCTCTCTCAATCTACGAAACAGTTTACTACTCATTGCAGACCTGCCAACCTCATGAAATGGAAAAAGGAAGAAGAGAGTTCATTTCTTGAAACTTTGAGCCAGTAATGGCTCAAAGTTTCAAGAAATGAGACATTTTAAACGACATTATTTGAGGATTGTTTATACTAGTGTCATTAGTCCTAAGACATAGCTACAATTTTAATTATGATAATAAGTTGGAAAAAATGTGTAATACAAGTTATAAACTAAAGTATATATACTGAAAAAAAAAGTTACCAAAGAGCTTTCTATGGAAGTACATTTCAAGTAGAACAATAAGTTTCTATTTCAAACACTGTTTTTGGTACCTTGGGATCAGGGTGGGGGGCTGATAGCAAGGGATCCTGAAAATACCTTTGAATTTCTGAACCATAAAAAGGACAAACCAGAAACATGCTAAAAGATGGCTGCTCAACCTCATGCAAATGTGCCTTTTTCCCACACGCATATGATATACCGTTAGGGCCGGCTCTAGTCGTTCTGCCGCCCTAGACGATATTGAGAAGTGCCGCCCACCTCCCATTGAATAATAATAATAATAATTAATAATACATTAATAAAAAAAAATTGTAAAGTGCTTAAAATTAAAGTGAGTTTCTAGTTAAATTCCAAACTGGGTTTTGCATATCCAAGCACTGGTACACTCTAAATTATTATTTTTTTTAGCATTGAAGGAATGGATTTTATGACACTGAAACAGATATTCATACTTTTAAAAAATATGTTTCCATTTTCAAAACCTGTCGCCCTTAAAATCTGCCACCAAAGCCAGGCCTGTGTACTGTACAGAACATTGTTGCCGTCAGGTCTTGGAAAGGTCGATAAGATATGGATGTGCCCTTTAATCAGGATTCGAAAAACAATTTTCCTTTTACAAACGAAAATCTTAATAAATTATTATTGAATGATTATAAAATAGAAAATCCAAAGAAAAACGAGAGATATTGATACTTAAAGGTAATGCTGAAAGAAATGGGCAAAAAACGGGAGAGTTGGCAGGTATGCCATTGTCTACTTTTCATTGCTCAATGTTTTTAAAACAATTCCTTTAATAGTTGTTTACACTTACACTTGTGTATACCTAGTGGTGGGACATTTATAGGCAACAAAATATATTTAAAATACATTTAATGCTCTAGCTGTATTTTTGGTTTAGTTAAAATCTAGAATACAGTAGAAGACCATTATAACGCCGACCTGTATAACGCAATTCTCAATAAACCGCACTACTTTTCAGAAGTAAACAATAGGTTTTGAAGTTTAAAAAACCCCTCTGTTTTGCTTTGCAAAAATAAAAATTGTTAGGCAAATTAAATTTTGAAATTTTTTTATCTTTCCATCTTATTTCAAAGCTTTTGAATTTTAAATTAGTACTCCTAGTAAACAGAAAATACCAGATGGCTCTTGAAAATTAGGCTGTTATGCAAACCATGAAGCTAGCAGAAGTGCAGGATTTTGATTGTGAGACATATTTATTTGTGAATAACTAATTGTAATATTGGTGCTTGAATACTCATTGCAGATAAAACTCATTCTGAAGTGCTAATATATAGATATAATCTGAATATTAGTTTCAAAATTTGTGAAATGATCTATATAATGCAAAAACCTGTATAACGCAAAAGCTCTGGTCCCAAGGTGTGCGTTATAATGGTCTTCTACTGTATTTCATTTTTTCATCCTTTCTAATTATATAACATTTTTTATTTATCTACAGAGAGACCTCTTTAAAACAACCACCATGGGTCGGGGGGATTGATGGGTAAAGGAGGTGTTTGTTAATTGGAGGCTTGATTATTGAAAGAGGAAATACTTAACAATATTGCTTCTAAAGTAACTTTTACGTCTTCAAATTAAAAATGAATGTAAAGTGACTGCTACATAAACTGTACAGTTTCTTTATTATTTGTTCTAAATACTTTAATAAAGCTAGGAGATGGCAGGAGGTATTCAATTCATTTGGAGGTACAGGACTGTTACTTATTACATTCTATTAAGAGTTTGATGAAGCTGCTCTCCTGAAACAGTTAGAAATCGCAAAAGAGGCTAACATTTCCCTAAGCTTTGCTATTAAATATCATTGCAGACAACATTGTTATGTTCAGTTGTCTGTTTTGTACCGACAATAAAAATGATTTTTTTTAAATTTTGATTTCTTTTACATTTTAAATAATATCTCGAAAATGCCAATTCCTTTCCAGATACAGTTTGTTGGATGAAAAAGAGCAGTTCTAACAATTTTTCAGCAACTTAAAGTATATTTTATATTTTCCTAAATTAACACTGTGAAGTGCCTTCAACAGCTTTTACTACATAACCAGCAATATTGTGTACTAAATAACCTCTTGTATTGTGAAAACACTTTCTTTTTAAGATTTTCCATAAGTCGAAGAAGCTAGGCCAAGTAAATAAAGGGATGAGAAACCACTATTATGTTTTTCAAAGAACACTGCTTGAATTTCAATGCTGCGTAAGCAAATGCATCATGATGAAATAGCTAATCTGTTGATTGCCACAATTCAAGCCGTTTGTTCTCAAAGTTTTGTGTAGAAAAATACTCAACACTATTGGAAAGAAAACAGTCAACCTGATTCTGATACAAAGGTTTATTACAATCCCAATCTAACCATTTAAACAAAGAGTGTATCTAGAAAATATATTGAACACCGCCACCCACTTACATACAGAAAATAAAAATTGCTTTATTTTTGATGGGGTGCCTCACAATAGAATTAACATAAAAGCTTCTTTTTTAAATGTTTAAACTCTGTAATACTTTCAAAGATCACAGCACCTCAGAAATATTGGTTTTGTCAAAAAAGTTTCTAAGCACTGATGACTAAAATTTATATTAAAATAAATAATTAATAAATAAAAAAAAAACATGATATGTAAAATACAAGATTTGTTACCTGACCAGATCAAGCAAAAGCGCAAAGTAAATATTGCTAACCTCCATCATATATATCATTAATCATATACTTCCTATTTATACAGGGTCTGTTCAATAAGTATCGGGACTGGTTTGTTGTATTCTCAACCGAGAGGCGGAGGGTGCTCCAACTGGTTGGCTTTGGTAGAGGGGTCCTCCACCCCTCAGGCACACTTAAATTCAGTAGCCTGCGGGCATGCGTTGAGACAAGAGGTAGATTTTTGTGATGTGTGATTTTTTATGGTGTCAACCCGCCAGCATGGAACGCTGTGAAATTTTGCTTTAAACTCAGGATATCTCTTTGAGCTCATTGTTAAAAAGGCTTATAGGGGTGATACCTAAAGCAGCACATAGTTTTTAAGGGGCACAAAATGTTTAAGTGAGGTCGGGAGCACGTTGAAGACGATTACCGCGTTGGACGCACGATGACTGCTCAAATCCCTAAAGGTGGCCAACGTGAAAACAGTTTTGGACTGTAACAGGCGTTTAACCATCACCCTTATTAGTGAGGACACTAGTCTTTCAGTTGGATCAGTCCACACCATTGTAACAAAGGATCTTGTGATGAGGAAAGTGAGCGCGAAGCTGGCACCGAAAGTCTTGAGCATGGAACAAAAACTGTCGCCTGGGAAACTTTGGACAGCTCAGACCTGGCTCCACTCAACTTATTCTTGTTTCTGAGAATGAAAAGGGAGCTCAAAGGATATTGGTTCGACTCCATCAAGATGGTTCAATAGATGATGAAAAAAGTTCTCAACAGTATTCTGGAAATGGACTTCCAGCGGGCTTTTGACGAGTGGCAGACGCGCGGAACTAAGTGTATCAATGCAGGAGGAATGTATTTTGAAGGTTATTAAGTACTTGTAATGATACCTGCTATAAATTTTGGTTTTTGGAACCAGTCCCAACACTTAGTGAACATACCCTGTATTTTAGATACTTTAAAATCAGATTAATACAGAGTAAAAACAAACATGAAATGCAACCTACCTCTCCCTCACTAGTTACTGTATCATAAGAACTGGTAACAACAACTAGCATCAAGTTAAAAAGAAAGAAGGATCCAAGGAATATAACAGGGAGGAAGAAAAGAATGCATATAGGTCCAGTTGCTTCAATAAGCTATGCAAAGGCATAAAAATTTACATATTTTTTTCATAAATATAATCTATTATACATCAGTTTCTTAAAATTGATTATTTTATCTATTCAAATATCAATAGTCAATACTTTATAACCTATATTTTGAAAATATTTCAAAAATTTAGAACAATGTTTTGTTTAAAAACAATTAAAGCAATTACATTTTTATCCCAAAAATTTCCTTTAAAAATTTTTGCCTTCTGAAAAGAAAAACACTTAAAAGAGAATGCATAACTAAACTCTACATCTTTGAATCACGTAATTGCTAAGTCTAAATAAATCCATGCAGATTAAGATTCAAAAAATTTGGTTTATTTTTACTTGATTTTACTTATTTAGTTTTTGTATCTAAGTTTATCTCGAATCTTACCTTTCAATTGTATAAGTTCGAACATCTGATTATTAATTTTGAGCTGTTCTTGTTTAAATTACAGGTTCAAAACAAAATTTTAAGAGGCAATGCAAAAATAAGCCAAAAATTTGTTGGCTTATTGTTGGTTGACAATAAGCCAACAAATTTTTGGCTTATTTTTGCATTGTGATGATGTATATTGTTTTTCAAAGTGATGATAATAAAAAAAAGTAAAAAACTATTATTTGAATTCATACTATGACAAGAGCAGCATAAAAGTTTTAAAAAGATGAAGTAAATGCTGAATATATATGAAGAAAATGAAGTAGAATAAAATTACACGAATTACACTTATGCATATAAACACACAGTAGCACCACATTGTGATCATGACCACACCTAATTTTTTAGATCGAAAAGTTTAGATTATGCGGATAAAAGAGAGCACTTTAAAACGGTGATAGAAATTTTTTAGATTTCAAAATGTGGTCAGAAGAGTTCCAAAACAAACTATGAGAAAAAAAAATTTCTCTACCTTTTACAAAATGACTACTACTTCTATAACACAGTCAGGGTGCCACAAACTTAAATTTTTTTGGGGGAGGGGGGAGGCTATCAATTTGCTGAGTGGAACTCCAAATTTTCCTGAATGATAAAAAACAGGTATACAAACATATGTATACACCCAATGATGAAAGACATTGGTGCGTTTAAAAATTGCAACATTGTATTTTTGTCTCCAAATTTTCAGAATCATCAGATAACATTTGCTGAATGAGGATAAGGGCGCCCATATAGGGGGGGGGGGGCGAGAGGGGCTCAAGCCCCCCTTTAGAAATTACAACTTTCTTGCTTTTGTATTTTTTTCTTTGAAAAAAATGTAAAAACATTTCTTCTCCAGCCATTGATGAATAATTTATCAAAAATATCAAACTTTGATAACTCTTAATTAGTGATGTAAAATACCCGGGTATTTATTTTTAGGGGTAAATACCCAAGGTATATACCCAGGTAAATACCCAAGGTATATACCCAGGTAAATACAAAAATTGGGTATTTACCTGGATATTTATTTCAAAAATTTATATTCAACTAAAATACTTTTCTGTATGTATTCCACTATGTATATATATAACTAACCATATACAAAACAATAAATTTTTGCCCAAAAATTGTATTTTGATCACATATTTAAAGAATTATTGTGTGAAACAACTTGGCAATCTAATATGATATTCACATTAAATGTGTTGGATATGCCTAATCAATGTTGATAGCCAAATTTCAGATATAAAAAGCCATTCTACAAAAGTAAAAAGCTTAACTGGTTACAAAAAAAAGCAAACATCAATTTTTTAAAGTCCTAGTCTTTTATGACCCAGTAATATGTCCCTGCATGACATCAAAATGTAAAGAAATGTTGCTCAATTTATTATTACTATTTATTTACCTGTATCTTTTGCAGAAATTTCCTCCAAACTTAGTTCAAGTGTCTAGGCATATCCTGCAGATAACATAGTCCTTAATTGGCTTATTTCATTTTGATATTTTGACTTTCTCTTTTTATTGTATTTCAAGCATATGTATTGAGTGTGAGAAAAAATAGAGATGTTACATCTGTTTTACAATGTCTTAATTTAATGCTAAACATAAATGTAGTACAACATAAATGTTAGCGTAAAAATACTTGATCATTCCTTTTTCAGTAAAATGTGTTTGAAGATGTTTTATGGTTTATGTTTTTTAAAAAGAAAATCATCACCTTTTGATACCACCTAAATTTATTTGGCAAAATGCGCAGTTATTAGGGGACTTACCCTGCCTTCGGATAAATATCCAAAAAAATATTGACCTTCCCACCCTACATCACTAATTGTGTGTATTAAAAATAGTTTAAATAAATTTTCATCATGATGTACCAAGGAGCAAATGCAAATGAGCAAGGCAACAAAAAGCAATATTTTGATTTTTTTTTGGTTATTAATGTGAAAACTGTTTCTATATTTGCCACGTTATCACTAAAACACAATAAAATAAATAAATAACATCATAGTATTAATAACTTCTTAGTTTATTCTTCCAAACATCCCTCATGCTTCCTTTTTTTCTTCATTTTGGATATGACTAACCTAGATTGTGATTTTGAAATCCTAAAGTTCATCCTTGAATTGCTTATACTTCTCCAATTATGACATTGAAAAGAAAGATTCTTTGGTTCATGATATGTTTCTTTCATAATTTCATCAAGTCTTCAATAAAAAATATTATAAACTGTGTAATACATATGCATTATTCAGTTTTACCAATTATTTCATACTTAGATTTTTTTTAAAAAACCTTTTCACTTTTTGCATTTTTTTTGTCAAATACCCAGTTTTTGGGTATTTACCCAGGCCTTGGGTAAATACCCGGGTAAATACCCAAAAAATATTTACCTACCCACTGGGTATTTACCTGATCCACATCAATACTCTTAATCTGTAATGAAGTCGGTGTCTATGGGGAAAATATCCTGCTAAACCATGGTGAAAATATCTGAGCCCTCCCCCCTTCTTAAAATTTTGCATATGGGCGCCCATGAATGAGGACATTCTTGGGAGGTTGTATTGACCTCCTGCAACCTCTCATCTGTGTGCCCCTGAACACAACTATGTAATATAGAGTGTGGCAACATAACACAAGACAGACAGCTGGTTCATTCCCTAGCTCTAGGTGGAACATTATCTAGAAACATCTTTCTGCTTATTATTTTGAAGAAACAACAAAATAGATTTTTAAAGGACTTTTAAAAGAGCCTTTAAAATGTTGAAAAATACCATGAAGCTTACACGTTAAATGTATATACAAACTAATCAAAGACGGGAAATAAATAGGTCATTAATGAGCAGTGAATAAATTCTAACAAAATAACTACGTATAATGGATAAAATATAGAAATATGAATTTTTGGTCGGGGAGGGAAGGGGAGGAAATGTTAGAAGCCATTTGATACTGAACAGACAACTGATTGTGAACAACATATTTACTTTATCATAAACATCTTCCCATTCATCTTGTGTAAGTAAACGAAAGGTATTCAAAATAGAATTGGAAAAGTTGTCAAAATTAGTGTAATTTGCATCAGGAGTGCCTCCGATATCAGGCAAACAAACGTAACCATTACTACATCTCCTATGAAAGAGAAGAAATATTTTTTTTATTACTTTATCAAATTATGTTGAAAGCATTATACAATTACTAGAAACAAAAAATGAAAGCTTTTTTTTGTGAAGGATCAGTAGCTTATTTAACATAATTGTGTGAGTGTGGTTTTTTTTTTCCTTGATGGCTTCTCTCATAGAGAGTCTCATAGCCTACCTGCACTGCAATTTTTGAAGGAAACATAAACAGAAGATTTTATTTAAAAAAAAAAAAAAAAAAAAAAAACAGGAGAAAAATAGAAGATTTTTGCATCGGAAAACAAGAGAAGGAAAAATAGATTTTACAAATACAGTCGAACCTCCATATATCGAACTTCCACACATCGAAATTTTCTATACATCGAAACCCAGCAAATTACTATTTTCATTACATAGAAAAATTGCTTCTATATATCGAAAAAATCTCTATATATCGATTTTTTTTCGAGACATTCGTAGATTTTTTTCCCCTCTTTAGACTGTTTGTCTCATGAAAAATAAAGGTTAGGAGAGAAAATTATGCTCACTAAAGGTTGCCACGAAACTCATAAGGAATCTGGGGTTGAGGGGTGTGTAGATTGGTCGTTGTTTGGTTCTAGTTCTTAAATTCCCTCAAGTTTATTTCAAATATCTTAGTTGTAACCAGTAACATTGTAAAATCAGTTTCAAGTCATCCCTTTTGTCTGTTGATTATCGTTCCTAGTCGTTTTAGCTGCAGTAAAAATCATTCAAGTTAAGTAGATTAATTTTATAGTTTTCTCTCGATTTGTCAAAACGAAAATCCCCTAACGTTGCCTATCGAGTTGAATTGCCGAAGAATGAAAATGTATGAAGGAGCAAAAATGTAATTTCTGTTATTTTTTTAATTATTAACTTTCATCTAATTCGATGCTTGTATAAATTAGAAATAAGGTTTCATACACGAAAATTAGCTTTAATTTTAATGTTTTAGGAGATTTTTTGGATAAAATAAGATTGTTTCTATATATCGAAATTTCTATATATCGAATTTTTTCCGGGAATTTGGTACTTCGATATATGGAGGTCCGACTGTACTATGAAAAACACTATAAGAAACATGCTTTCAGTCAAATATTTGATACGATTTCTTTTAAACATTTCAAAATCAATCTTTTAAAGAAAATAAATATGAAATTTATTAACTAGTTTTTAAAGAATGTTTAGTAATAACTCAAAATGAAAAATATTCAATTTACAAAACAGATACAAAAAGATCCACCTTTTTGTAAAAAGATTGAAACCTGAAAATAAAAGAATCTTCATATATATATAATAGCCAATGATTGAGTAGCGCTGATGTCATCAACAATGAAACTTGAGCCACGGCATGATAATTTGATAATTGACGTGCAGGGAAATGCTTCATTGTGACAAGGCTGAACTGGATCCAGTAACTCAACTGTTTCACTGGCAAGACTGTCATTTTAGAAGAATGAAGAAACGTAAAAATGTTCAACAATGGACGCTATCTACTGGAGTTTAGGTTTCATCCACTGGTGTTAGGGTTAAAATTTCAACCATCAAAATATCACCAAACAGGCAATTTCTTCGTCTATATGTTGAAGCAATTTTCACCTGCCATACCTTGACGATTTTCTAGTGTATAAAACAGTTTATGAATTACATTTTAACCTGGCTTTATTAATAGTTATTGGCATGATTGTTGCAACGTCTGGGCAAATTTAAAAATAATGAACAGAAAAAACTGCATTGGGGTGATTTTATCACTTTTAGTCTGATGCGATCTTGGGTTTTCTACCAACTTTAGTTCATTTAAAAAAAGAGAGGGGGAAGAGAGAGAATCACACTTAAATGTGAAATTGGGAGACAGTCTTAAAAGAGGGAGAAACTCCTGTGAAAGACAGATTTGGCAAGTATGTCAAAGGACATGCGGTATCAGACAAACAAGAAAGCTTATTTTGGTATAGGGGCATTGTTTAACAAAAACTGGTTATCTGAAGAGTTGTTAGAAGATGGGGATGCCCTGTATTTCAATTGGCAGAAAGTATTAGTGTGAATCCCAAAAAAACAATTTTACTAATACTTCAAATTATTTCACATAATTTTTCAGAAAAGAGCATACAGAATTCAAACTAAAGCAAGCAATGAAAACCCCCTTTTTTGTTTCACAGCTCGCTACATTATACAGATAATCTGAGATATCAGATGGGAAAAGGAAATATTTATTTTTCAATAATATGAACCTATATTGTCACCTCAAAGCAACAGTTGGATATTTTACTGTTATTCCTGGGATTAGAAAACTTACTGCTGCTTTGAGGCAACCACACATTGTTCTATGGCATATAAAAAGACCAACATGATTAGCAAGTAAAGATAACTTACTGAGATCCTGAAATATTTCCACACATAATTGGTTCTTCATGATAGCCTTCCAACCAATTTTCAGGATTATTGATGTGGTTATTATATGACACTGTCGAATTACTGAGAAATTCTTTGACACATTTTTGATGAAACAGCCCCATAAATAACTGAAGAAAAGGAACATAACTGATTAGTTATGAGATAAAGGCAAGCATTCATGCTTGTTTACATAAAAAATAAAATGTTGAACAAAAGTTGAATACAGCAGTTTTGTTTCATTCTGTAACAATGAATGAATTAACAGATGCAAATGACATAGTACAATCAAACAACTATTTTTATTCCAGGTGTTGATATAAATGGCACATTCACAGAGGAATTAGCCTGTGTCATTATATGTGAAGATACAATGCAGGGATCAGAAGTGTACTCGAGTCTGACAGAAACCGTGTCTAAATTTAAGTTTGACTTGAGCAATATATTCCCCATAATCACAGATGGTTCTAATTCAGTGACTGGATGGAAAACAGGAGCAATAATATTTCTTAAGTCCAAGGCATGTGAAAAAAGCACTATAATGGCTTTCCACTGTATTATCTTTTTCATCAACCAAAAAAATTGTGCAAGAAGTCATTCTCAAACTTCATACATTAAATGACTGTCATTATTAAAGATTATTATCCTAAAGGAAATCTGTTACCAAGTTTCTTAATGAGAAATGATTAAGATAGTTTGTATTTCTAGTCAATATTACTGATCATATGAGAGATCAGATTTACAGCTTACTGTAGAAAGATCAACTTTCTAGTAACATTTATGAATCTGTGAAAGCTTTTGAGAACAAAAAATGAATCCTATGAAAATATCAATTTTGAAATAGGAATTCCATTTATTTATTTTTTAAATTGGCAGAATTATTTCATAAAGCAGGTTGTTTCAAATAATCTGTTTTTATCACAAATCACACAGCAATTGCAGGCAAGCGTTGCAATTTTATGAACAATATCTTACAATTTGTAGTCTGACCGAGCATAATTGAATTTGCTCATTTAATCATCAATATCTTTTTAAGTTTTTATGATATTTGGGGTGCGTTCGACGAACCTCACCGGTTAACCAGTAAGTAACCGGTTACTTACCGCAGCGTTCTATGATCAACCGGTTACCTCACTGGTTCCCATTCTAAGCAGTTGATTGGTCGATCTGAGCACGTGATCATTCGTTGTCACGTGATTAACTAACCGGTCGCTCTCGGTCGTGCTCATCGAACGCAACCTTGATGGAGATAGGCCTTAAAACCAACTAATGATCATCCTTTCCACCTTGAAGCAACAAAAATTTATTTTTGATTTGTGGCAACAGAATAAAATTGGAATAAGATTTTGATTATTAAGATGAAGGTGACATAATAAGAATTTGGCCATTTTTATTGGTAGAAATTGAGTAAGAAAGATGTAAATAGTGTAAGTAATCTAAAATAAATGTGTTTTTTAATATATAAGCTTTTTTTTTTTTCAAGAACTTCGTGAACTTTAATATTACTGAGTAGACAATTGGCTCAAAATTAAGTAGAAAATGTGTTACGAGACAGTAACATTATTCAACTGGATTATTTTTATAAAGTGTCAAATCCATGTGGTTATGAAATTTGGGAGTTTAAAATTGCTATCTTTTGCATGTGCAATGAGAAATTAACTACTTTAAATGCTCATATTTTACCAAATTTTCAAAATTTCAATTTCAAATTTTAGTACAAGGATTCTTTTCTACACTGTCAAGTTTTCTGAAAGTTTGATAATCCAAGATGAAAAACTCTGTGTTAAGGACCGAAAACATACGAACAAAATTGGTATTTTTGAAAGAAATGCTTATATCTTCATGAATATAAGATAATTTCATCAAAATCTAAAAAAAAATATTGTGCAAAGCAAGTAAACTAATTGCTGAAATTTATAGCTTATTCCCCACTATTTACAATGAAGGATGAGCAAAAACCATTTTTGGTTTCCTCAATTTGTTGTTGGTTCCCTAAACATCGAGTTTTTTTAATTTTATTGAAACATGTCAGCTCGAACATACCTTTTATGTGACAAAAGTTACAGAACAATTGTTTGCTAATTTCTCAAGATTTTCTTTAAAATGTGAATTTTTGCAAGTGATGTAATTTTTTTTTTTGTCACCACTGTAGATTATGCATAATAAAATGTGTTTCATTTTGCCAATTATTATAGGTGCTATTGAGATCTAGTGTTCTTAGAGGATTTCAATGGTTTGAGTTGGATGAAAAAAAGAAAAAATAAATAAATTAAAAAAAAAAGATAATAGCAATCTCAATGATGTATAAAATCGCTGATAAAAATCGGTTTATAAAACAACCAACAAACATATTTATTCATTGACACCTAGGAGCATAGAGGCATAAGGTTTAAAAATAATTTTATTGTTTTTGGCAAATTCTTTTGATAAAATAAATAAATAAATAAATACACACATTTAATAGTAAAACTTACTTGCTTAGCAGCTAAAGAAATAGACAGTAAAAACAGAAAAACAATCATGGTGACCCCATACATCTTAGATACAGATAATAAGACACCTTTGGCCATAACTTGAATACCTATATTAGAACCAAAGACATATTCAGTGCAAGTGCATGCAGCTTTACTACCAGGGCTAGAAAAATCTTTCAAATTTTACATGCCCTGCCGGGCATGTTTGTCTAAAAGATGCATGCTCGAATTTTTCCATGCCCAGTTTTCCTTATTGTATAACAATAAAAGCATTGTCTTACAGCATTAGTAAGACAAATTATTTATATATGAGTCATTTAAAAAAAATAGTTTGAATAAATAGTACATAATAAGCCATCGTTAAATTTAACAAAATTTAAATTATATAACAGGAAGGATCGCTTCCACACAACAAGGAAATAAGCAAACCATCTTAGCAGTAGGGCTTGAAATGAATTTTGAGCTCCAAGTAAGGATATGGTAATTTTTCAATAAAATACAAAATAATAAAGTTTTAGGAAAAAATATTTGATCAAAAAATTACATGACCGGCCAGGCATGTAAGGGTAAAAGATTCATGCCCGATCTGAATTTTTACATGCCCCAAGCAAGTCAGGCAGTATAATTTTCGAACCCTGTTTACCACTATTAGCATGTACTGGGTCTGATTAATCAAAAGGCTTGAGAAGCTTCTGCTCCTCAAAATAATCACCCCTATTTGATGAGAATTACAGCGTTGACATGAACAAATAAGGTTGTGAGAAGCAAAGGAATGTAAATGGGCTTTTTAAAGTTTTGAGTAAAGTGAGTTGAAAGTTTAGATCCTAGGTAGGCTTTCATCGATTTCTTTTTTTTTTTTTTTCAAATCATACTGTACAGCAGAAACTACCAGGGCAACAAGTACAATCTCTCGCTCCAAACCAGAGGAGAGGTTCTCTACTATTTGTGCTGATTATCTCCATTTTTTTAATTTTATCACTTACATCCCTTTACTTCTTACTGCTTCATATATAATGTACAAAATTTCTATGTGCTTGGGGAGGGGGACAAACTTTAATCTGAATTCAGCTGAGCCACATTTTAAACTAAACAAATCAACACCCCAAGCTTCAACCTCATTTCTTGTTCTAAATTTCTCAACTTACACAACAGTACAGTACATAAGGTATACAGTTTTAAGCAATATTTACCAGGAATTTTGCTGATAAGATGAATAGCTCTGATTCCTCTCAACGACTGAATTCCAAACTGTTTGCTAGAACTAGGACCTAAATCTGGTAAACTATAAATATAGTTAGAAAACTTCAAAAATCTGCATCAAAATATTAAATATATAATTCACTAACATAATTCACAAATACAACAAATGACATTTGTTTTCATATGAATGACATAATTGAAGTAAAAAATTTACTTGTTTAGGCACAAACATTATGATTTGGTACATATTTTTTGAACAGTAAGCATTTTGTAACACAATATAACTAGCAGAAGTATCATTTTAGGGCAGTCATAAAGTTCTGTAATCGGATGATTCAAAAATATTTTGAAATATTATTACGAATCAAAAGCTAGAATAATGAGTAAAATTGAAATTTACAGAGAGAGAAAAAAAAAAAAACTGATTCACATACTCACGCTTATTATGAAGAATTAAGTATTATTATTTAGCCTTCATGCACATTAATAAGTCATTGCTTTCCTGCATAAAATAATTCAATTCAAAAGCCTAGGTGAAATTACCATCATAAAACTTTTCACCAGGAATAAAAAGGGCAAGCAAAGTTCTTTCTGAATTTTATACTTACCTCAATAAGGTTATAGCAAAGTCCAAACACATCCATGGATTTCTCAAGTATGAATAAGAACCAAATATAAATCCTCTACTTAGTGACTGATACAAGACTTCAGTTATGTAAAAAAGAAATGTTATCCGCCTGAAAAAAGAAGTAGGTGCAAAAAATTACATACATTTGCAATATATGGAGAAGCTTAAAAATAAATTACTAAATATTCATCTTAACAATAAATGTGTAGCTATGAAATATACAATGTCGGCTTACACATAAAGCAATGGAACAGATTGTGGGACAACTAATTCTGCAACGCTTATAAGAACTACAGCCATTATAAGTATATCATAAATTCTAAACTGGATTAAGGAAAACTTAAGACATGGAAAAATACTTTTAATACATTCAACATTTGAAACTGAAATCCTCACACACAAAAATCTAACAGAAAACTAGAAGAAGCAAGGAATAACTATTTTTAAGCATCTTCACAAAATACGGTAGTACCTCCGAAAAATGGACAATTATGGGACTAGAAGTTTGGTTTCTTATTGGGAGGTTTCCGCTCTTTTCGAGTTACGTGAGAATTTTGCTTTTGCAGCATATGGCAACTTGTTTAATAAAAAATAATGTCATCATACACTACAATATTTATTAATAGCATATTAATTCCTTTCTTTCATTTAAAAATTTAAATTATTTTATCTTGCATAAAAAAGATAATATATATTAGGTAAGAAATTAACTTAAATAACATATTTATTTCACAAATGCTGCCATTTCTTTTGTTATTGAAAATCTGTGTCTGAAAATAAATATTAAAATTGCTGAAAACTCCTCAACCTCTATTATTCTAAAAAAAATTCTTTGTAACTTTTGTATGTGTTTCAAAAAGCTATCAAATTTCCAGACGTCAGTTCCATTCAATTCAGAGGAACCTTACCCACCTCATTCTCCAAAACAGTAAATTGTTCCATTAATTCTGCTTCGAGAAATTAAAACTCACGACGTTCTACTAAGATCCAAATTTTCCTAATTTCACCTTTGTCCTTTAAAAGTTCTAAAAATTTTCCCAACTTAAATTTTTGGCAGACCATGCACAATGAGATTTCTTTTTCATCAATCAGCTCTCTAAACATTGATCTGTTTTTTTTTAATATAAATTCCTTTGTTGTTGGGGTTGTCTTGTGCCAGCGAGGCTGGCAATTTGGGGTGCGCTACTTCACTTTTACAACTCTGAACCGTAATTAGGTGTGAAGTTCGACTTCCACAGTAGACCAATTCTTTTAAATGTATTTTTGATTGTACTTTAGCATTTCACGGATTCAACTTGGTTTTAAGAAAGCTACATGAGGCAACTTTCACATCAACTGCGGTGGGAAAGCATCTCAATACAGATTTGAGTGCCAATAAATTACAATGTGAGAATGAAAAGTTTTGTAAGGTTTTGTCAAGCAATTTGTAGATGAGAAAGGAAAAATTACTCATAAATATAATTACTTTTTACATTGTTAGCTCATAGAAAATTTGGTCAAATCCCTCAAAAGAAACTCCTTTGCTCAAGTAACTGTCCATTGTTTGGAGTGTTTGCTATTGAGGGTGAATTACATGGAATCACCTATATAGAGGAACTGGCATTCACAAAAATGTCCACTAATCAGAGGTGTCTGCTATTTTTGAGTGTCTCTTATAGGAGGTTTTACTGAATAATTTAAAATCACTCTTGGAAACACAAAATAACAATAAAAGTCCCCCGACCCTTCAAGTTACTTAGTCTAACTGAAGACATGACAGTGGCAACAGTCAATGCTTGCAAACAGATTGGTCAGTTCAAACTTTTCCACGAAGAGTCAAAAGGTATACACTCAATACATATTCAAAAAAAAAAAAAAACACATATATACATAAATACGTTACTTTCACAAAGCCAGGGAGGCAATAACCCCTCCTGATGCCCTAAATGAGACCTGCTCGCAAAAGTTAACAGGAAACATAAATACCATGTAGACACATGCTGTGCGTCCAAAGCTGGACATATGTAATGTAGTACTCATTAGTAATGTGCCGGATTGTTAAAAAAGTAGATCCGCGGATACGGATCATTAGTGTCAAGATTTGCGGATACGGATCTCAAAATTTTTTTACCCAATTCAACTATCCAAGTGTAAAATTTGTTACGGAAGGTATTCCCGTCAGAATAACGGCACTGTTTCTTCAAAAAATGTCATCTATGGCAAAAATATAATCAAGACTATGATTTACTCTTTAAAGAAATCTCCGTAAAAATTGAGGGAGAGCTGGAAGGAATGGATCAGCACTGCATTAATGCTTAAATAGAATGTGAAAAATTATTTCTAGCTCGCTCGGTAGATGTAAGATACAGGAGCAAGAGTGGTAAAGCTGCTACTGGATAGGCTAGAAATAATTTTTCGCATTTTATTTCAGCATAACTGCAGTGCTGACCCATTCCACCCAACTTACTCCGACTGACAATATAACAGAGCCAGGAACACATTTACAAACAGTAAATAGAGTATTTAGTCTCACTTTTTTGAAGGATGCCGAGAAAAACCAAAATTAAGAATAACAGAAACTCTAAATCAATAACGAAAACTAATATTAAATTAAACATTATAAAAAAGAAACTCATATGAAGATGAATTTCGCGGGTCAGAACACACATTGTTAACAAATATGAACTGACAGCAGATAGAAATTTTAAATCATTGAGATTTTCTCCTTATCTTCTGACTATGAAATCGCTACTAATCGCGCATATAAAGGCTTAGAATTGAATTTAAAATTTACTTAACAAGATTATAGAAGGTCCTACTGTATAACTTGGAAGTTCCAAACTAATATCAAACGCAGAAAACTTCGTTCTTTCAATTAGGGCCAATGTTTTTAACGTACAAGTAAGATTTACTACCCTAATTTTTAAAAACGTTAAGTCGGTTTTTAATTAATACCTCCGGTAGTTAAAGTTCTACAAAATCGAGGCCTTTTGATAAAGTCAGTTTTTGAACGAAAAAAGAACTATCCAAATCGGTTCACCTGTTTAAGAGCTACGATGCCACAAATTGACACACAGATACACTTTTAAAACTTATTACCCCTTCCTTTTCACGATGGGGGGGGGGGGGGGGGGGGAGAGGGGGGATTAATTGGCTTCTGAAATGATACCTTATAATTTATATAGGGAATAAAACCTAATTTAATCAGAATTTAAGTCTTTTATTCAAATATTTAAGAATTTTTAGAATAGAAAAGATCGGTCAAAAAAGATACGGATACGGATCTTTATTTTCCCTCGGATATCCGCGGAAACGGATACGGACATCCGGAACATCACTAGTACTCATGGTAGCAAGTTTGGTGATGTGTTCAAGAGTGAAAATATTTTGAGAATGGTTAGGAAAAATGTAAATAAAAATTGTTATTATTTTAAGCGCCAATTTAGGTTGATGTACGTTAGTTTTAGAATTACTTTTGGTATTTTTTAAATATCTTTCTGAAATTTTAAGCACTTAATTCATTAATACAAGCTTCTGTCAATGTGGAAAGATTGGGTCGGATGTTGGTTAATATATAAAAATGAATCAAGTTTTGGGATTTAAAAAAAAAAAAATAACGAGGCTCAAATTTATATTTTGAGTCATAAATTGCTCTTTTCTACACATTGATGGGAAATTTTACTTTTTTTTTTGCCTGATTGCTGAACATGTGTCACTTGACACAACTTTTATTTTTGAGGTAGACCGTGCAATGGTGTATAATGCAACTAGTTCTTTAATAAGGCATTTATTCTAGAATAAGATAGCTCCTCAGCATCATGTCCCATTTTTGATCTGGTGGAAGCATTGTATAATTATTACTGCATTGAAGTTTCACTGCACTTTTATTATGGGCTGAACACTCAAACAGGCTGAAAATAGAAAGGATACTCGTGAGTTGTAAAAGCAATTGCAGCTCTTCGAACAGGGTTGTATGGCTGAAAGAGATACAAGGTACGCCAGCTATTGTAACGGTGAATATAAATTTCCCCAAATCTTCTTGTTATCACACAGAATGTCTGTAGGAAAAAAAAAGATTTCTGTTAGAAATATAATTTTGTAGTTTTTTTGAAATAATAAAATTTGCATTATATTTCTACATTTCAATTTTTAAAGTTTTCTCTAAAAGCAAAACACAAGGAAATTTATCAGATGAAAATAAAAATGCTGATTATAAATATGAATGGAAAAGAACAATAGTGAGGTCTGTGCCGTATTAGCTTCAGGCACATCAATATACAACAGCAGTTCTTTTAAATTTTCATTATAGCTTAAATATCCTTTTGAAGTCATTTATTCCATTACAAATAGCAACTCTTTCTAAGAAACAATGTCATTAACACTGATACATATTACATACTGCCAAATCCAGTTTTAAGCAAGAGCTTTCTGCTTTTTTAGGTAGTCTCCTGAATTCTCTCTTAAGTATGATTTATTTCGGCTTTCCAAAATTATTTAAACTGCTGCAAATCCACTAGCGCAATTAAGTGATAAATAATAAATTGGACATGTTTAAGAAAGGAACTGATAAAAATGATCATTAAATTTGAAAAAGTGACAAAACAAAAATTTGTGACAAAACTCAATTTGCCAACTTGCTGTTTCATCAGTGACAATCATTCTGGAAGGGAAACTAGTATGTTGTGGCCATCACGAAACTTTCTTCTATATATATATATATATATATATATATATATATATATATATATATATATATATATATATATATATTTTTTTTTCTGATCCCTTCCCATGCTTGATGAGGAAGCAATATTCCCAACAAAAACAAAATTACACATGCAAAAACTTGACGACCATCCCAATGTCTGAATTATTGCAAAAGCAAAGCAAAGAGCAAAAATTGAAAGTTATTTTAAAATAATTGCTTGAATTAATTACAAATATTTTATTTGTTAACAAACATAAGATGGCAACAGTTAAAAATTTTAAATCATTGAGATAATATTTCTGATTATTTCCATACAATCAAAATCACGAGAAATACGCAGACGACAATCTATTACGATTTATCTTTCTTATTGTTGCAATAATAAAACTATTTTTATTCGCAAAAAAAAAAAAAAAAAATCAACACCTCTTGGAGCGATTGGCGTCAAAATTGAACCAAAGCCTGTTTACATATAGATTCACATATATTCCAAATTTCAACCAGAACGTAGCATTACTTCTTGAGATAGGGCACTCACAATGGAAAAAAAGAACGGGCGATTGCGCTTTTAGCTGTTGACACCAAAATAAAATCAGCTCTTATACCCACTAAGGACTACTTGCCAATAAATTTTTCTTTCATTCCGTTCATTATTTCTTGAGATACAGCAATCACAATTGACGACGAAAAACGTTCTATAGCTCAACCCCCGTTTGAGTTATTGACACCAAAATTGAATCAGCACCTGTACTTGTTAGAGGCAACATACGGACCAAATTTTGTTTGATTCCGTCAGTTACTTCCTGAGGAATAGCAAGCACGCGTAACTTAAAAAACGTCCCATTGCTCCACCCCCTTTGGAGGAATTCGCGCCAAAAACCAATGTGCACAAGTTCACATAGGGGCACATATGTGTACCAAATTTTGTTCGATTTCATGTGGTAGTTTTTGCTGTAGAGCGGCCACAAAAAACTGGTCACACACAGACGTGACACACATACACACACACATACACACACAGACAGACATTTTCCAAAAATAGTCGAAATGGACTCAGCACACCTCAAAACGTTCGAATCCGTCAAAATTCGAAAATTTGCACGAATCCAATACTTTCTTCTATATATTAGATATAGAAGAAAGTAAAAAAAAATTTATCCATCACAATGAGTTTATTGTTAATTTAAAGCATGCAAAAATTATCTAAGAATCGGGGTGGATTTTTTGCACTGCAGTAGTTATAATTGTATAGCTATGATGTAGGACCTGAGTCTGACCTTGGTTTGCCCTATAATCTACTTATGGGTGAATCCTATGAAAGGTGGCATTGGTATGACTCTCAGAGACAGACCAAAGTCCTCAATCAGCAGCCTCCCTGGCTCAGATCCAGGGAGCTGCTTTGTTTAAGTAGGAAAGAAGTTGAAATGTTCATTGTACTACTAACGGGACACTGCTCTCTTAATAGGCACCTTAATTTGATAGGTGTTGCTGACGATCTGTCGTGTAAAGCAGGGTTTTAGAACAAGGGTTATATGGCCAGGGTTGTCTTATTTTGTCTACCATCCAGGAAAAAAACATCCTGGACAAAATGTCATTTTGTCCATTTCTTCCACTCTTACAGTAAACTGAAAGTTTTTAGTTTTAAAATTTGAAAATAATAAATAATTGTGTATATTCTTCCTACTCAAATATAAATACAAAAGTGACGACCAGCAACAGGCTCTGGGCCCAGCTAGGCTGGTTCCTAGTCAATTTACAATCCCCAATAAAAATCAATGGCCCTCTTAAAACTATTTACTCCCTTGTTCATTACTACCTCTTCCAATAAGCTATTCCAAGGTTCGGCTACCCTGCTAAAATAATAATTTTTCCTAATATCCATGTTAGCCTCAGATTTAAATAGCTTAAAACAATGACCTCTTGTCCTGTTTTCAGTGCGAAACTTTAGCCTCGTAACATCTTTCATTTTAATAATCTACTGCTTGATTTGCAAATTATTTTAATTTGAGTTGGTGTACTGGTGGGAAAAGTTCCAAATAAAATAATATACTAATTAAACAGTAAATTAAAAAGTTATGGCGAAAAAAGGTCACGTTACAGACTCTACATAAATGTCTAAATTACCGTGAAATGATCCACTAATATTTCTAATACTATAAAGTATTATACTATTAGAATATAATATATTGACAAGCATTTTAATTTAAAAATGGATAAATAAAATTAGAGAAATGAATTAATGTATAATTGAATAAATGTTTTAAAAAATTGAAAGTAGTCTTATGAGACATGAGAAATATTTGTTTGACTGTGTTTCTAGGTCATTTCATGGTAATTTAGACATTTATGTAGAGTACGTAACATGACCTCTTTTAGCTATAACTTTTTAATTTACTGTTTGATTTGCAAATTATTTTAATTTGAGCTTTTCCTACCAACACAGCAACTCAAATTAAAATAATTTGCAAATCAAACAGTAAATTAAAAAGTTATGGCAAAAAACATCATGTTATGGACTTTACATAAATGTCAAAAATACTGTGAAACGACCCTTCTGCTAATGAGTTTTGAAAGAAAAGTCTGATCAAGTATTTCTTCCTGAATCTTCTGGAAGGGCTTATTCCATGCTTCACATTTGAATGTGAATACTATGTTATGTGAATACTATTTTTGAACAGTTAAGAGAAACAAACGGGCATATTGTTTGAAGTCCACTGCTAGTAGATAGAATGGCTTGGTCAGAAACAGCTTTAAATGTAAAACTTAAAATTTTTTTTTAGATTTAAATTTTAAAGGCTACTTCTCAACAAATGAATATTGTTTATATATTATTAATACCTGCTGTTGAAGTTAAACTATTTTTACCATCAAACCAACAACACCAGGAAAAACTAAGTATACCAAAAAATCAAAGACATTACAAAGACTACATCAGTGAACCAGACAGCTCGGTTATCACATCCAGAGACTGCAGTTTCATTCTTATTAGAACTCATCAGTCTGGATTAGTGAATAACCGAACTGGAGGCAGATGTCATTTCATTGAAGCTCAGAGTGCCAACAAACTGGTAGATAAAGTAAATTTATCTCACAGCAAGAGTCCGCAGCATGGTGCGGTTCAGCACTAAAATTGAAGGCCAATTATTTAGCAGTAAGTTAAAGCCCCTAAGCCAGGGCTAAGGCAGAACTACATGCAATATATCAAATAGCTGTCTGGCGCCCTTTATGTTTTTTTTTATGAAATCATAGAGCTTGTTCTTAATTTTCAAAATAAGAGCCAAGATTCATGCCCCATCGGAATTTTGACATATATAATTTTCAAGCCGTCATCCATAATAAAAGCTTACAGCATATTTATTTAAACCAATGAAGATGTTAGTCATATTTTACAGTTGGAAGCCATTTTCATTAGCAAATTAACATTGCTTTTGGAAAATCTAAAAATTCCTTAATCAATACAAAGAGCTTATCTTGGTTTAAAGAACTATTTTAAAGTTAAGAATGAATGCCCACAAAAGTGTCGAAAACTCTCTAATTTATTATAATTTCCCCCATTTGGTGGAACTTGAAGAGAAAAGCTGAGTATTTTAGCGGGGCATTTAGCCATTAGACAAAAATTTGAATATCCCGCTAAAATCGGGACTGCTGGTGAGTTTTCCTGTTAATGTACCTTTTTTAAGGCAACTATATTAAAACTAACTAAACCTAAATATGCATCGCACAACGTATGTAGCTCTGCTTAAGAACAAATAAAACAACTAAGCAAGTTATTCTAGCTTTGCAACTCAAAAATTCGAGGCTCACATTTTCAGTAACTTTGGAATCAACTTCTTTTAAAGGGATTCCTATTGCTTCAATCGCTGTTAATTTCTGTCTATTCAACATTATCTTTTTATATTAAAAGTTTATGTCCATACAGTAGAAAAAAGGAAGTTAAGCTAAAAGCCATGATCTATCATATTACTTCTTAAACTTTAATTTTAATATACAGAAATTCAAATAAAGTTTCGAAATTCTTCAGATTTCCCACTTCCTTTTAAAATTTAAGGAAAAAAGTGTTGCCAGTCTTGAACAACTTTAACTTCAATTCCAATTTTTAAACCATTTTCTAGATTTAACTTTATTGAAAAAAACTTTAATTTTATTTTTATAAATTCGATGAAAAATTGATTTCTACAGAAAAATTGTTCGTTGATAATTGTTCACTGATAATTCATTATCCATAACCGCGGTAATAATTTACACGTGCAAACAAATTCACAAAATGGACAAAATGCAAGCAAATTTGCGAGAGGCTGTGAGCGTACAAGATAAAATGAATCTTCTGTTATTTTAAATTGATCTTTTAAAGCGTAAGTTGGATGACAAAAGAAATTAACTTTGTATCAATGATGTTGCTTGAAAATTAACGTTTTTTGTTTTTTTCAAATGAGTATATAAGTTTTCTTTATTCATCTGCTTTTTCTGGCTAAAAATCTTGTTGCTATAAATCTTGTCTGCTAAAAAAGCAATGCATAGTTTATAAATATTTTTCATACATTTTTGTCGAAATGAATCCAAATAAATAAGTATTTGCTAGAATTGTAGCAAAGGTGTGAAAATGGTACATTTGTACGATGATTTCTATTGGCGGGAGATATGGCACGTTGGACCGGTCTCAATAATTTTAATACTAATAATATTTTTATTTTAATTTATAACCATCGAAGAGATCCTTTATTCCAGCTAATCCTTTAACAACATCACAGGTTGCAGTTGTACCGAACAAATTTTATTGCTGAATAATTTTCATAAAGTGTGAAAATTTATTTTTGTATATGGTGTTAATCAAGAATGGAGTAAAAAATTGAACTCCTCTCCAAAATTAAGCTTCTAGTTCATAGTTTGTACCTTCATGTTTTGTCACACCATTTCTGCAGACCATTAGCCTGCCCAGCAAGGTTTATTGTTGCACCTTTAGAAAAACCACAAAAAAAAAGAAAATAAAGAAATAAAACTTAAAGAATTAAAAAATAAATATTATAGTGTTGTTAGCAACAGTAAAGTTAGCAACATGACGACCCAAATTGTGCTGATTCAGCAGGGGCGCCGACTTGTAAAAATTATTGAGGGGGCCGGACATCACCGGAGGTTTAGGGTGTTTTGTAATCCCTCGGAGGTCCCCACCCCAAATTAAGGTCAGATTTTTGAACCTTGAAAATGCCATATTTTCTGGTGTGTATAATTTTAACAAATAAACAGTATGTGACACGACGTTTTCAAAGTAAAAGAATCTTAAAAATTTGTTTACAAATTTTCTGGTTCAACTTTTAAATCATATCACTTGCATTAGAAGAGATTTTTTTGTTCTATCTTGTGGGGAGCCGTGCAGTGCCGTAGCTAAGCATTGATATTATAAGGTAGGAAGGACACTTGACTTGAATGGAAAGGCACTCCCAGAGACGCCGACTTTTTCAAAAAATGGGGGGAGGGGGGGGGGTAGAGGCGTAGCTAGACCCGACTGCTTGTAGCACTATTATAACACCAACAATATTCACACTACCTGCTTACTACCGTAATAATTATTTGTTTTAACTCATTACTGAATGTATTTTACAAAGTAAACTATTTTCAAACAAGGAAAATAAAAGATAAATTTACGAGTTTAGAAAACATAATATAACTAATACTTTTCTTGATTTATTGAGGGGGCTCGGGCCCCCTCAGGCCCCATGGAGTCGGCGCCACTGTGATTCAGAAATGTAGATGGTACAGGAATTATGTTAAAAAATTAATGAGTTGAGTATTTCCAAAAAAAAAAGGGTGAGAAATGTTTAATGAACTTCATGGTGGAAAATCAAATTGCTCATTAAAGTTTTGATGGGATAAAAAATGAAAAGCAGAAAAACGAACCAACGTGCACTATGTCTCCCATAATACTTCCTCTTTCTTCACTGTGTACAAATTAAAAAATGTACATATTGTTTGATATGTATTAATTTTTATATAATAATCCAGTAAGTTTAACTCGCATCTAAAGAATTCTAGGGATTGATCATTATATTATTTGTTGCAGATGATGAATTTTCTAATAAATATGACCACTTTGATTTTCTTAAACTCTCTCTTTCTGATGCACAGAAATTGATGACTCATAATTGTAACATTTTGATGGAAAGCTAAGGGTTTCAATTTTCTAGCTTTGAAATGTAAAGCCGGAGATTACTTATGATCAACTGGTTGAAAATTAGGAACCCATGTTTCTGCTTGCATAATCGATCAATTAAAGGGATTAATTGTCAGTTTGCTGCAAATGATGAATTTTCTAATAGTGACTTACTTTAATAATATCACTCTCTTTTTGTGATGCACTGAATCAGACTTAGATATGATGAAAAGCTTTCTGCGAACATAAATCCTAACTGGAAAATTTTCTGCAAATAATTATTTTGCCTAACTCACCCTTGAATAAAGAAATAAATTTATATTCAAATGTGAAAGAGGCAAAAAGTACTTTAATTTTTTTTTTTTTTGCAATAACATATAGTTTGATTTTTCACCAACTGCAGAAAACTGCCAAAACCATTATTTTTTTTCACACATGTGTACTTTAAAAGGCTTTTGGAGAAAAGCTTTAATAGAAATAAACTGGGATTATTTTTGAAATTCCCTTTTAAAAAAAATTTAAATTAACGTTAGCAGTTGAAAAAAAAATTCTACAGAGCTAAAAAATTTCTGTGAACGCCGTTTGCGCGTTCATCTGTATTATACGAGACTGCACTGAAGCTGATTAATAGTAGAAATTATATCTAATATAGTGGAACTTGCTTATAACGAGCACGAAGGACTGCAATATTTGCTCTTTATAACCTATTTGCTCGCTATAACCGAGTGCTCGTAAAAAAACGGGTGCATGAAAAAAAATTATAAAAATCTAGATTACATGCTTGCTTGGCTTTGTGTTTTTATATTTCTGCAGAACTAAAAAAGATGTCCAGAACTAGTTAACTTCACATTTTTTGTCATGGTGGTCGCTTTCATTTTTTTCTTCTCTCTTGACTTTCAGCTACAATATCCTAGGAAATATATCTTGTAAATGATAATTCTCATCAACAAATAACATATGTACTGTATATATTCAGACAACAGTTGTCTGACTATGTTATTCGAACAACAGATGATTGCACATGCACTAAAACTGCTGTGCGATTTGCTATTCTGACAACTGTTGTCTGGTTATACACGGCCGTCGTACTGTATTATTTAGACAACATTTGTCTGACTTGTTATTCGAACTACAGATAACTGCAATTCGCTGAAACTGTTGTGCGAGTTGCTATTCTGACAACTGTTGTCTGGTTATACATGGCCAAATATATAATTTTTAACTCTTCTACTTTAGAAATTTCAAAAAAGGGCTATGTCATCACTTGTTCTCATGGTTTATGTCTCATCTCTAACTTTCAGTTGAATTCAAAATGTTAATAAAATTTTTAATCTTTTCAGAGGAGGTAATCAACTGACAACTTAAGAATTACAAAAATATTTCTCGTTTTTAAGCGATTTTTGTCCCATAGGCTTAACATTGTACCAACCAAATCTCTTTAATTTCCTCGTTACATCAGAGTTATCTTTAAAACAGGACTTTCTATAAGCAGGTTCAACTGTATTTGGTTGATGGCTAAGCATCCTTCCAAGTCTGGAAACGTGAAGCAATTTAAGCTTTCAGGTCTGTAACTTCAAAATTGATTTGTTAAAAATTTCAAACTCTTTCATCCTGCTTGCATAATTGACCAGTTATTGAGATCAATCGTCCCATTATTTGGTGCAAATGATGAATTTTCTAATAATGACTTATTTTGATTATGTCAAACTCTCTCTTTCTGATGCACTAAAACTGATGAATAGTAGAAATCTGTAATGCAGCGGAACTCGCTTAAAATTTTTATATTTCTGTGCTGAACTAAAAAAGTTGATGATTTGATTTGAACTGTCTAATTGTCTCTTTTTTTTTATGGTTTTGAAGAACCTGGGGTCCGAAAAACATAAGCCATTTGCATTAGTGGCTTCAAAATAGTTGAACGTTTTTCTGCACTTAGCTAAGTCTGTCCAGAACTAGTTAACTTCACATTTTTTGTCATGATCATCGCTTTCATTGTTTTTCTTCTCTCTTGACTCTCGGCTACAATATCCTAGGAAATATATCTTGTAAATGATCAGGGCCCAATACAGGCTGATTTTGCTACCGTTTTTTGGTACCTTCACAAAAATCTTGTTTTGAAATCGGTACTTTCACAAAAATCAAGAAATAAAATCAGTAGCTTCACAAAAACATTGAAAATTTCACAAAAATTCACATTTTAAAATATAAAATTTGTTTCTCCATTTAAAACAAAATTTACACATAAAATAAAATTGTAAGCAGGTTTATATGAACAACTGCTTAAATAGCAACCTTTTTGTAGTATTTTAACTAATTTTTAGCTGTTTCTCGCCAAAGTGTATTTATGCAATATATCGCAATCTTTTAACATCTGTTTTGGGGAACCGTTTTTTTTAATAATTTCCTTTATTGTACAGTACATAGCCCATTTAGCTGGAATTATGATGGTATTTTTCATACTTCTTAGGTTTTTAGCTCTCTCTCCCCTCCCCAAAAAACGAAACCTGTTAAAAATAATACTAAATGACATTTACACTTTTGGAACTAAAATTTTTTTTATTCTACATCTTTTTTACAAAACTTAGGATGCCTCTAAAAATTCACAAAAACAATGCTGATAAAAAAAAAACTTTCACAAAAACAGAATGATGCAATACTTTCACAAAAATAGGTAGCGAGAAAAAAATCCTGGCTTGTCCCCTGATGATAACATTCTCTTCAACAAATATATAATTTTTAAATACTCCTTTACTTTACGAATTTCAAAAAAAGGGATATGTCATCACTTGTTCTCATGATTTATGTCTCTAACTTTCAGTTGAATTCAAAATGTTAATGGAAACTTATGAATTACAAAAATATTTCTCGCTTTTACTCGTTAAAAGTTTTGTTCCCATGGGCTTAATATTGTATCAACCAAATCTTTTTGATTTCCTTGTTACATCGGAGTTCTCGTTAAAACAGGGCTTAAGTGGGTTCAACTGTATTTGGATGATGGCTAAGAGCATCCTTCCAAGTCTGGAAATGTGAAGCAATTTATGTTTTCAGGTGTATGACTTCAAAATTAAATTGTTAAAAATTGCAAACTCTTTCATCCTGCTTACATGATTAACAAATTAGAGAGATTAATCATCCCTTTATTTGGTGCAAATGATGAATTTTATAATAATGACTTACTCTGATTATGTCAAACTCTCTCTTTCTGATGCACTGAAAAAGTTGAATAGTAGAAATTCTATCTGTAATAGAGTGGAACTATAACAAGCGCGAAAAACTCTAATATTTGCTCGTTATAACTTATTTGCTTGCTATAGCTATAACCGAGTGCTGGTAAAAAAAATCGATGCATGATAAAAAATCATAAAAATGTAGACTGCATGCTTGCTTGGCTTTGTATTTTTTATATTTCTGTGCAGAGCTAAAAAAGTTGGTTATTTGATTTGAACTATCATTATCTCTTGTTATTGTTTTTTAAGGAACCTGGAGTCCGAAAAACACACATTGTCATTTGCCTTAGTAGCTTCAAACTAAGTTTTTCTGCACTTAAGAGCTAAGCATGTCGAGAAATAGTTAACTTCACATTTGTTGTCATGGTGGTCACTTTCATTTTTTTCTTTTGATTTTCAGCTGCAATTATCCTAGGAAATATATCTTATAAATGATAACATTCTCTTAAACAAATATATAATTTTTAAATACTCCTCTACTTTACGAATTTCAACAAAAGGGCTCTGTCATCACTTGTTCTCATGATTTATGTCTCATCTCTAACTTTCATTTGAATTCAAAATGTTAATAGAATTTTTAATCTTTTCTGAAGAGGTAATCAACTGATAACTTAGGAATTACAAAAATATTGCTCGCTTTTAAGCAAGGTTTACTTGTTAAAAGTGAGTTATATTCTCATATGCTTAACATTGTACCAACCAAATCTTTTTGATTTCCTCGTTACATCCGAGTTCTTTTTAAAACATGGCTTTCTATAAGCGGGTTCAACTGTATTTGGATGATGGCTAAGAGCATCCTTCCAAGTCTGGAAATGTGGAGCAATTTACTGTCTGTCTTTCACAAGAAAAGAGAAAAGCTTCCACCGTCAAGTCTGAGCCCGTCTACTGCATAGAAACGGACTTCGTTCATTTTCTGTAAGGGTTAGCAGAAAGGCTTTTTGACGCACTTTTTGGCCATTTCGGCACATGCCTGCTCACCAGGGTTGGCCGGATTGGACCCAATGGGTTTTTTTGAAAAAACCCATTTAAAAAAACCCATTATTTAGCCCACTTTTGGGTTTTTTAAAATTTTCTGAGAACTTTTTTTTTAAATAATTTAAATACTTTTACAATTTAAACTTCTTTTTTATTTCTTCTTCACAATAGGCAATGGACATAAAAAATGAATTTTGCACTTTAATAGTATTTCTTAACTCTTAAGGGCATTAAAAAATGCTTCAAAGATTTTAAATAAATATATTTAACTTTTTCCTTCAACTGGTCAATAAGGAACTCAAATTATCTTGACTAAGTCCTGTCACGTCAGATTTTCTCGGTATTTGCAGATTGTACAAAGGATACTACTTTAGCTAAAAGGCTCTCATGTGAATTATTTTCTGCAAACCAACACGTCACAAAACTCGAATAAACAAGGTATATTTTTTAGAAATTAACAGGTTTTACAAATGGTCGGACAGAAAACGGAATAGGATGTACAGTATTTTCATTATTTTACGAAAAAGTTTAATATTTCTTACTCTGTACACAGAAATAGAAAAAAAAGGCAACATAAAATTCAAAGAAATGTCTTAATTAGGCTGGAATTCAGTAAAAAGGGATTTAAACTACTTGAGGTTCTACAGTAGTTTTGCATAACAAAATGAAATACAATAAAGTAAAATACAAAAAAAAAAATGTCGCAATAAAAAACAAACAAATAAACAATAGATTTTATCACTCAAGAAGTAACTTTGCCTTAACTGTTGGTAATCATGGAAACTAAAAAAATCTGAAACTTCACCATTCTTGAATTTTGTCGTCTTTTATACCCTTCTTCTGAAAACGCTGAATTTTCCAGCTTTTTTTTATCAAGACAATTTTTGTGTTTTGTCCATATACTTATGCTACAATATGCTACGAGTACCCCACCTTTCCTCTAAAAAAAGACAAAAAAAACCCACAATTCTTTTAAAAAACCCAGCTTTAGTTGGGTTTTTTTTGGGTTTTATTTAAAAAAAACCCTGGATCCATGGGCTTTTTTAAGAAAACCCGGGTTTTTGCCAACCTTGCTGCTCGCCTTTATGCAGTCATACGTTTTTTCCAACATTAAGCTTCCCTTGAAAAAATGAGACGCGCCTTGTTACTATAGCAGTAGACAAGCGCAGACATTACGGCGATGGTTTTCTCGTGATGGTCGGACAGTGTGTTGTTTTCAGGTGTGTGACTTCAAAATTAATTTGTTTAAAATTGTAAACTCTTTCATCCTGCTTGCATAATTGACCAATTTGAGAGATCAAGTACCACATTATTTGGTGCAAATGATGAAGCTTCTACTAATGACTACTTTGATTATGTCAAACTCTCTCTTTCTGATGCACTAAAGCTGATGAATAGTATATAATTCGTAACTGAAATATTTTAATGACAGTACTTAAAGCAGTAAAGTTTTCTTATTTTAAATTGTTTTAATATTGTCACTAGTTTTAAAAGTAAAAATTGGATTTTTTGCTCCTACAACCTCGATCCTAATGGGTCAAAAAGTGAGTTGGCAGATAAATGTCATATCAAACCTGCCAACTCCCCATCTTTTCAGGGAGACTCCCATTTTTTGTCACTTTCTTTCAGTTTAACGTACCCCTTTAAGTCCCAGTTTTGTGAGAAAAATTAACTTGATTGAACTGTCACTTTATTTAGTGCATATGATGAGTTTTCTGGGTATGACTTCTTTGATTATGTCAAACTCTCTCTCTTTCTGATGCACTGAAATTGATAGCAATAAAATTCGTACGTACCGAATTTTCCAGTTTATTTGAGGTGGTGTATAATCCTCAGTTCCTAAAATCAGCCCAAAGAAAAAACAGGGTTCATACTTCTTTTTTTCAAAAAAAAAAAAGAAAAAAAAAACCTTAATTTTATCAAGCAAAATTAAGTGCCCTAAAAAATCCTTAATTTTCTGAAAATTTCCTTAATTTTTTAAAAACTATATGAAGTTTGGTCCCCGTTTTCTTATTTTTTCTATTTCCCCCCCTCAAATCTTCATCCTCCGTTATATCTGCCAAAAACGTATATTTGAGAAACATGCCAACAGTTGTTGAAACAGGCCAACTTGTTTTGCCAAAAATTGCAGACCTTGTTTGAGATTTCAATCTTTTTGCATCTTGCAAATATTTTGATCATTTTTAGGGTTGAAAAGTTTTTTTACTACATGCTGATTTATATCCACATATTTTATTCATTGTTTCAATAATATTTTCATTTCTTAAATTTATTTTAGAAAAATGCAAAGGTCAGTCAAAAAAATGGTCCCAGTCTTGGATTGTTCTGAAACGTGGCACAGTTACTTTTTTTGTATATTATTTAAGAAAGAGTTCAAGATACTTATGGTGAATCTCTAATGGTTTAGGTTTCACAACCTGTAGTTTTATGTTTAAATGAAGAAACTTCAAGTTTCTTGACTTAGGATGAAAAAATGATCCTAAAGTAGTATTATGAAGTTTTTAAAACCAGATTTTGAGTTATAATGCAAAGGAAAAGGATAATCAATTTTTTAAATATATGCAGTCAAACCTTGATCTCTCAAACCCCTTGATATCTCAAAAAAAAAAAAAAAAAAAAATTCCCCAGGATTTTCTATAAAAACCCTTATGTATTTTCAATAGTTATTGCTAAAATTATTTTTCGAAACCCTGGATACGTCGAAATTTTTGCACAGAAGCAAGTTTCAATTCTTGTCTTTCTTTCGGAATTTTTGTAGTAAAACCAGTTCCAGGGACAATTGCTTCACTATAAATAAGCGTTATTTTTTTTTTGGGGGGGGGGGGGTAAATTTGACATTGATTGTACTGATTTAAATGTTCCTTTCATTTTCTCACAGTAGGAAAATGTTTATTTGCTTTGAATTTGTATGGAGATTGGCGATTGAATATCTGTGCTTGAGCCCGATCCCTCCCAAAACCTATTTTCGGTTCTAGAGCCCGCTTCGGGCCCGGGTTGAGCCCGTCTCATCTCTACAAGATAATAGGGGTGTGTTGGTATCAGAGGGGTGCCGTGTTTTCCCCCAGAGTTTAGAATCTTTGTACATTTCTCTCGAACTTGTTGTCCATGGGTGCAAGACCTTCCGTCTTAGGACGGATTTCCGTCTTGGAGAAAATTTCCGAGACGGAGGTCAGGACGGAAAGAAATTCGATGAATTTTCTTTCAGTTTTTACTAAAAAAGAAAAATTGAGTGTTTGAAAAATATGCTTTAACCACTAGATCGTTCCATAACCACGAATTTACATCAACATTCTCTCGATTTTCCGCCATGGGCTTGATTAGTTTGCAACGTGCTTTTGGAGGAGTGGCTTTTTAGACTCGCGCCGTTCGACTTTTTTTTAATGTGTAAACTCTGTTATTTCTAACTCACTGCATTGCAGACCGCGGAGTAGCTCGCTATTCTCTCTGATTTTTCGAAATAATCGTCTCTAATTGAAATTTTAGCCTTTTCTGTTGCTATTTTCGATTATCCATTCGTTTTTTTTTTTTTCATTAGCAGTTTTTTTTTTTTGCAAACTTTACACGCATAAGTGAAAATTATCTGCGCTCTTAAAATGTCTTCAAGTTGAATCTGAATTATCGATTTAGAGTGATTGCTGATGAGATGAAATGTTTACACCACAACAAAGGGCATCCAAAGGGAATTTTAAAAAGAATCGGGGTGAAATTTCAAGCGGGTTTGAAACATTGATGGGCAACCGTTCCTGCAGTTTTAACAATAGACTTGAGGAATTACAAAATTCCAATGTCATTCAATACAACATTCGCTAGAATGGAAATAGGGGGGGGGGGAGAGAAAGAGAAATTAAACAAGAAAAATAACGGCAGCACGAGTTTGCGAAAAACCCTGCTCTTGCAAAGAGGGTAAGTTCGCAAATTAACCCACGATATTGAGGTCTCAAAACGTTTATATCTTGGATAATCTAAGGGGGGGGGGGGGGGGAGCTACTCAAGGGCTGCAGTATAAAATATTGAAAAACTGAATTGAAAGCCATTTTTGAAGCTAGGAGTGCTTCAGGATTTCTCCTCCGCAAACTCTTAAAAATTTAAAAGTCAAAAATGTTTAGGCTGTCTTTAACGATGTAAAAGTGGGGAGGGGGAGGTTTAAAAAAATAGAAAACTGGAGTATTAAAAACACTAGTTTAGGCAATTTTTGGTGAATTTATGAGAGATGGTTTTGGTGTTCTAACATGAAAATGTTGTAGCTGATGTATTAAAATTTCTTTGAGACTATACTTAAATGGACCTAAGAGAAAGGGAATTTGGGACCCTCTCCCGAAAAGTGTTTGTAATTGAAGTCATAAACCTTTTAGGTTGTCTTTAGTAATGTCAAGAGGGGGGGGGGCTCTCTTTAGGCGAAATTTCGAAAGTGGAATCTTAAAAGTGCAACTTTAGACCGTCTTGGGGCTCGGGGTCCCCCTTCCCCGAAAATTATTCAAAGCTGAAGTATTCAGAACCATGGGCGCCCATATGCAAAATTTAAAGGGGGGCTCAGATATTTTACCCATGGTTTAGCAGGATATTTTCCCCGTCGAGACCGATTTCAGTACAGATAAGAGTTATTAAAATTTGATATTTTTAATAACCTATTCATTATAGGCTGGAGAAGAAATGTTTTTCAGTTTTGCAAAGAAAAAAGTACTAAAAGCAAGGAAGTTCTAATTTTAAAGGGGGAGGGGACTTGAGCCCCCCACTTGCCCCCTGTTTGGGTGCCCTTGTTCAGAACTCAGCTTTAGGTCATCTTTGGAAGCCTTAATAAGAGGGAATTCGAAGGCTTTCTCTCAATAAATTTTGGAACTTAAATTCTTAAAACTTCAGTGATGAAAAGGGGGAACCGCAAATTTAAGTCAAATTTAGTGAACTTAGGGGAAGGAGTTCGGGTGCTCTCTCCCCCGAAAATTTCTCCATGCTGAAGTATTGAAAGGCTATTTTGACTATTTTTGAGTGGAATTCAGGAGGGGGGGGGGGGTCTTTCTCGAAACATTTTCGAAATTGAAGTCTTAAAATTTTGGGGAGTTGCTCTTTCAATAGAAAAATAAATCTCAAAAACAAACTTACATTGCCTTTATTAAACACAATGAGAGGAGAAGGGGGGGGGGGGGGTATTCCGTCGCTCAGCCCGAAATATTTCCGTTTCTAAAATTTTAAGAACTCTGTTTTGGGCTATCTTTGTATGATTTAAGGGGTAGGGTATAGGAAGAATCTTTTAAAAAGTTTCCGAAATTAAAGTATTAAAACTTTTAGGCGGTCATAAGTCATGTTTTAGGTAAGGAAGGGTACTATTCCTAGAAAAAAATTTAGAAACTGCATCCTTAAAAATTCAAATTTAGGACATTTGTGGTGAACTCAGAGGAAGGGGTTTGGGAGTTCTCTTCCGAAAATTTTTTGATGCTGAAATATTTAAAACGCCACTTTAGGCTATATTTGAGTGCCTTAAGAGGGATGTGATTCAGGTGCCCTGCCTGGGGTAAGGATTCAGTTACCCTATTTCTTTTTTTAATTAATGAATATTGAAAAGTGTACCTCGTTTTAAAAATATATCTACTTTACTGAAGCGGTTTTTTTATTGCTAATTTCACCACCTGCTATCTAAAAAAGAATTCTTTTTCAAATAAAGACTGTATGGGGGAATGGTGCCAGTCCATTATCATTAGTCGCCCATACACTTCCCCCACCTTTCCTTCTTTTCTGGCGCTACCTTGGGAAACTTTCCGATGAGAACTGATTTATGTTGCAAAAGTGAAAATCTTATGTCCCAAGCGATCTTATTGCTTGCAATAAAAATGTTTACGATCGGCAAAAAACTAATGGCGGGGAGCTGTGAACGCTTTTACCCCTTCCTTTTAAAACATCGTCTAAAATTGCGTTTTTAGAACTTCAATTTCGAAATATTGCTGAAGTAGGGTAGGGTTCCTGAACTCCAGCCCTTCGATAATGCATTCAAAAAGCATATAAACGTATGAAAAATGGATTGCAATTTCGTTTTTAAAGCTTCAATTTCGGGAAGAGCCCAGAGCGCCCCCCCCCCCTTTCTCTATTATTTTTGAAGGTCGCCCAATATTGATTTTGGGACTATCAGTTTGAAATAATTGATGTAAGAGTCCCTAAGCCTCCTTTCCCTGAACGTTACCAAAATGGCCTATCATTGCGTGTTTTGGACTTCAATTTAAAAAAATTTCTGGGGGAGAGCTCCCAGACCCCCCCCCCCCCCCGTTATTGGCGGTTTTTTAGGTTTTTGATTTACGATAACGCTTAAATATTACAATTTAAAGACTTAAAATTCAAATTAAACACAGATTCAAAAACTGGCATTGTTAAAATCTACAACATTTATACACATAAATTTTTCCTTTAGCACGTATGCCGGGGGGGGGGGGGCTGAAAATATTTTCCGTCTTGAACACATTACCAAACTTGCACCCATGTTGTTGTCCCCTTTGAGGAAAAGGGGTTGATTTTTCGTCCATCAGTTTTGAAGCGAAAACGGAAAATGCGTAATTTTTTAATTTTTAGGTGAAAAAACCAAGTTGAAATTGTTCATTTTTAAAATTTCATACTGTGCACTTTCGATAAATATAAAATTTCAAATCTAGTAAAATATTGAAGACTAATTTATTGATCGTAATTCGAAGCGGCCCCATAGTACATATATAAATGCATATAGCGTACGTGTGTGTAATTGTGAGAGTTACTACCATAATTTTTTTAGAAACTTGATAACTCAAACTCGATATCTCAAATTTTTTTCCCGTCCCGAAAGATTCGAGATATTGAGGTTGTACTGTTTATTCAATACTCGCTGTGAAAAGTATATTCTACCACCACATACGGGCTAGGGCTTATCATCCTTTCTCAGTCAACCAGTCCAAGGACACAAGCATCCTTGTAAAGATAAATTCCTTTTAGGATTTTTTTTTTTTGTAAAATCTTCTCTGTTTAATAAATTAAGTTAGTTTATCTGTATGACATCTTTTAAACATGATTTACGTGTTGAACAGGAACATATTGTTTTATTGTTGACAAAAACTACCGTATTTTCGGGATTAAGCGCCGCACCCAGTATAAGCGCCGCATCGAAAATTATCGTCGCCGGAAAAAAAAAATTAAGGTACGCGCCGCACCCATTATAAGCGCCGCGCCCGCTATAAGCGCCGCATCCAACTTAACGCAACTTAAAAGCGCAATTTAGACGTTCAGAAACTTGCAATAAAATGAAAATAAAATTTAAAAGAATATAATTAACATAACTATATTATTATTACTATAATTAAAATTTTCGTACTTTGGGAGGAGACATTGGTTGGTTATCCAGAGCGCGGGACGCGGACCCTTCTCCTCATGGCGCTCCACGTTTTTTTTAAGTGGTCGGCGCCACTATAAGCACGCTTTTTTCAGTGGGTCGCATCCACTATGGATCGGCGATTCAAAATCCTTCGAAATCGCTGTCCTCGCTGTCGGACGCAAATAGTCCTAGAAAGTCTGCATCGAGCTCCGGGCTGTTTTCCTCGTCATCGGAGCCATCGTCCTCCGCAGCAACATCCGGGACTCGGGGAATGATCTCCGCCTCGGTGAAGCCGGAAATTATGGTGCTCGGCTTTACCGCATTCCAAGCTGCAGCTACCCACTTCGCCACTTCCGCGAACGACGCTTTCTTCAGGTTGCCGCCTTTCGTGTATTCGTGCAGTCCGTTCACCATCCAGGACTCCCATTGTTGACGCATGTGGCTCTTAAAACTGTGATTGGGGGCCAAATCCAAGGG
The DNA here is from genome assembly GCF_026930045.1 of Uloborus diversus. Taxonomy (NCBI): domain Eukaryota; kingdom Metazoa; phylum Arthropoda; class Arachnida; order Araneae; family Uloboridae; genus Uloborus; species Uloborus diversus. The sequence continues at coordinate 159,909,229 of NC_072734.1, read as the reverse complement.
CTGCAACTTTTTTGTAAGCCCACCTGGTATGATGGCCAGGGACGCCAAACATTGCCGCGCCGCTTCCTTCACAGGGTCGGTCTTGTGCGCCGCCATGGAGTCCATAATCAACATTCCACTTGGTTGGAAAAAAGCGCCTTTCCTTGTTTCTCCAAACTTCGTTAAACCAGTCTGACATCAGGGCCTCATTCATCCACCCCTTCTCGTTGCAGCGGATGACAACGGTGGACGGGAAAGACTCCTTCGGGACCGTTTTCCGCTTAAAAATCAGCATAGGCTTCAGCTTCTCTCCGCTAGCCGTGCAAGCCAAAACACACGTGAATGATGTTTTTTCATGCCCCGTGGTTGTAATGGCGACGCTCTTCTCACCGGTAGATGTGACAGTCAGTGCTGCGAGTCGGAAGGAAAATGGCCGACTCCGACCCCGACTCCGACTCCTGGATTTTGAAACGCCCGACTCCGACTCCAACTCCGACTCCGACTCCGGATTTTTTTAAATTTTTTTAATTGTATTTTTTAAACTCCTCTCTCCATTCAAGGGAAGGGGGAAAACCTCTTAACAGAGATTGAAATATTAATTCCTTTTTATGAAAACTAGCATTTTGTTTTTTATTGTAAACCCAAGACGTCATACAACGTTAGAAATTCAATTTAAAAATCAATACTTTCCAATAGTTACGAGTTAAAAAAGTGAGATGACTTAAAAATCCCTTTTAAAAATTTTGAAAATGATTATCTGTAATTTGCCCCCCTTTAATGTTTAACAAATATATATTGATCAAATCGTGTGCTTTCAATTTTTGAAAGCTGTAATTTGAGAGAAAAAAAACTTTTTTTCTAAATCCAAGTTCTTGAGAGGGAGTGGTTTGCCCCTGGTGACATCCATCTAGTAGATGACACCCAAAGTTAATTTCAGAGTTCATAAAAAATATAAATACTTTAATTCTGAAAATTTTCACGAATATATTTTAAATTATATTTCATCAATAAAATTTCAACGAAAATAGGGCACATATGCGTCAGGAGCTAATTTTACACAAAACGCGCGCGGTATACAAATTTGTACGAATAGCTTTTACTATACCTATATTTCTTCTTCGCTAAATTTTTAATTTAAATTTTATTGGCTGCTTTAGAATTAACCTAAATATGAAGATTTTAAGATTAACTGCAATTCTTGAGTGTTTGTAATCAAGAAATTTTTTACACTTATTTTGTTACATACTTTTTAGTGAGAACCAAGCTTACAGAAATAGTCTTAATAAAGAAAAAAACATTAGATTAATTTCATCGAATCTTTTGAATTCGTGCTTTCGAGCCAGAATTTCTTTGAATTTGCCGCATCACACTTAAACGTTTCAACCTTAGCTACAGGCGGTCGACTTACTAATTTGTTACGTTTCTTTTACTATTTTAAACTGAGATAGAACAAAACACTATATTTCTATTTTTATTTGAAAGTGATTACTTGAAAATGTTATTCAACAAAACCGTTTGCTGACAGTTGCTATTAGTTAAGTTAAAAAGCAAGCAAACTAGGGGACGGCTACAGAAAGTTCGGGTAAGCATTCAAGCTAGCTGATTGCCATAATGGCAGTTATTTTCTCATTAGTATCTTTTTATACATGTAATCGAACCAATTGGTAATCAATTTTTTAAAAAATGCAAGGAGAGTCAGTGAAAAGGAAAGAAAAAAAGAAGCCCGGAGTCGGAGTCGGAGTCGGCATGTTTTCCAACGACTCCGACTCCGACTCCTTTATTCCAAAATCAGTCCGACTTCCGACTCTTCGACTCCGACTCCGACTCCGACTCCACAGCCCTGGTGACAGTCCTGTTGGGAGGGCAGTCGAAAGGTCAAAGGGGACTTCGTCCATGTTGATAAGCTGATGAGGCTGAAAGTTGTTTTCTTTCTTCAGCTTCTCGACGTAGTCTAAAAACTTTTTTTTCTGCTCCATCCAATCAGCTGGAAGACTCTGCCCCACAGTTGTTCGCTGCCTGACGGACAAATGATTCCGCTTCATGAATCTGAAGCACCAATTCGCGTTGCCTTTGAAGTTGGAAATATTCAAATTAGCAGCGATGCACCTGGCGTTCTATTCGAATCCGGACAGTCGAAACGGAAATTCCTTTAGCTCTCTGCTCCACTACCCACTTCTTCAGGTCCCGTTCTAAATCCGGCCAGTGAGCTGATCTTCCTCGTCGGGCACGTTTTGTCTTCGGCATCGCTTCGATCGTTGATTTTTCGGACCTCCAACGCCGAACACATCTTTCATCAATTCCGAATTCCCGGGCAGCAGGACGATTTTCCGATCGCTTCAGCCTTAGCGATAACTTCCAACTTGAAAGCTGCAGTGTAACTCTTAAGTCGTTTAGTAGGAGCCATTTCAGATGAAACTCGATGTAAAAACTTTAAGAAAGAAAAGAACGCACGAACGACAGCAAAAGCGACGATGTGAGTGAATAAAATTGGGGATGGGAGGACGGAGAGAAACAAGTTTTCAATTAGTAGGTCACTTGACCACCCCGAGCAACCCACTTTGTTGAAAGGGGTGATTCCCCTTTAGAAAACTGGAAGTTCCACCCCCCCTCCCCTGCTAGTCTTGCTAACAAGCTCCTTTCCTTGACCCTCCGTCCCCCTTCGCTTCGATGAGGCTTCCTCGCCGCTCACGTCATTCAGCGCTCACGTGGTTTAGCGTTTCTCTCTATGGTGCAACACCAGCAATCGCTGACTCACCTCCCCTCATGGCTACCCCTCTTTGCTTTGCTTGTCGGCTCATTTCGCAAAACGAAAGGGAAAAGTGTGGCGCCATCTATTGGTAAAATGTTCAACTTTTTTGCAAACTCGGATTTTTTTTTAAAACTTGATCGGGGAAAAAAAAAAAAAAAACAACTATACCCGCCGCTCCCATTATATGCGCCGCATCCACATTTTTGAAACTTTTTTTCTTGTATGCGCCGCGGCGCTTAATCCCGAAAATACGGTAGTCTGAAATAGGAGCTGTCCTAATGTGCCAATTTAAAAACCTTAATTCATTTCTCCCCTCTACTCCCCCTTCCCTGACCGTCGTTACCCGCTTTGTAAAATGAAGCTATGAGCATGTGAATTTTCCTATGAATCCAAAGTTGCAGTGTTAAATTTTCTGAAAGAAACCTACAATGTATCCTAAAATCAGGGGGTGAAAGTTGTCAGTTTTTTATCAATGAAATGTGGGAGAAAAATTTGGCAAATGAGCTTTTTATTTAATTTGTATTTTGATTATTTAAAAAAAATACTATTCATTACCTAATGCTAAAAAAAAATACTCTTGATTAAAGTAAGACAATTAGTTAATTTGATTTCTGAAGCAATCGTCTTAATTCTTCAATGCATTTATTTATATTTTCTATTTTTGAAACTTTTTGTAAAAAAAATAGTATTTAATATTAAGTATGTAGTTCTGTATTCAATTCATCCTTTTATTTACCTGGAATTAAATTTGGATATGGCCCCTTTTTATTTGTCTTGGGAATTTTAGCATCTTTTACCCTTGTCTAAAACCTAGTACCTTAGAGCTCTAGCATATTATTCTGAGTGTGTATCCGTTATTATTTAATCCTGCCTTTTGGTTAAAAGTAGACAAAAATATCATCAAAAAATAAATTTGCTCAAAACGGTGTGTGAAAAATTTTTGTTATAGCTCCTTGATCTAGAAAAATAAGAGTTAAGGGCGGAACCTTTAACATGTTGCATTAATTTAAACAAAATCTTTATTTCCATAGGAATTTAAATATATATTTGTTCAATTAGTAGGTATGTACCAAGTTTAAGGCACATATTTCCTCCCACTTATTTTTCCCCCGTGAAAACCCTTTCTTACTTGTGAAACACATAATTACAAATTTTCTAACAGAAAATTCTTGATACTGCTGCCACTAATTTGCTAAATGTTCTTGCATTTGAAATTACAAAACGCATGTTTGTAAGATAATGTTTTAATAATTTTATTTATGTTTTATTTAGAGCAATGGCACAAGTGAAGGGTGTTGCCTCAAAGCAAAGAAGCATTGCTAAAATCTTACAATAAAAGACTCAAAGATGATATAAAATCTATGGTTGATAATTTTGCAGAGATTGTTAAGTTGGCAAGACCTACACATGAGGATGATGGTGGCAATGTTATTCGTCCTTTAGCAACATCCCAAGACCAATGCGAAATGCACGTTCGAGCTGCTAACATAGTATGACATAATATTTATTCTTCATTAATTGGACACCTCAATTGCCAAATCGATTAACTCCACGTTTTTTTAAAAAAAATCCTCATTTCTTCTTTAATAATGCTTTATCAATGCTTAGCATGTGAATTTATATTAAAGTTTTGGTTCAGTACATTTCTGACCATGTGATGGCAGAAAGTAACACGAGGGCCTATTCACTCCTAACACTATCTTCTTCGTCACTTTTTCGACTTTTTGTTTCATGGAGCAATTTGGCAAGTGAGGCATCCAATTATAACTTAAGACTTCATAAAAATGAATTCTCAGGGATGAGATTTTTCCGGCTTTTGGCGGAATTCCAGCTATTTCTTTTGTTTTTTTTTAAAACCTTTCCTCCTTTTTTAGCTTCTTTCAGGCCTTATTTTTCTCAAAAATCGGGAAAAAAAAAGATTTTTAAATTTTCAGTCCCCGATTTCTTATTTTTTCTATTTTACACATTCGAATCTTCATCCTCCGCGATATCTGCCAAAAACGTATGTTTTGGAATCATGCCAATGATGTCAAACACGTGCTGCGCCGAAATGTGCATGCCTCGTTTGAGATTTCAATCTTTTTGCATCCTGCAAGTATTTCAATTATTTTTAATGTTGGATGGTTTTTTATTATATGCTACCTTATATCTGCTTATTTTATTCATCGTTTCAATAATATTTTTATTTCTTTAATTTATTTTAGAAAAAATGCAAAAGTCAATCAAATGTGGCATAGCACCCACAGTCTCGAATTTTATTAAAACTTGGCATGGTGACTTTTTTTGTGTACTTAAGAAAGTGTAAATAGTATTTAGGTGAATCTCAAACCATTTAGGCTTTATAACCTGTTAAAAGTTGAGATTTCATGATTAAATGAGGCAGCTGCAAGTTGTTCTTTTGATTCTGAAAGTGTATTAGGAAGTGTTTAAAGACAAATTTTGGGTTCCAATGCAAGGAAAAAGATAACCAATCGTTTATATACATATATGTTTATTTGTTTTCAATTCTTACTATGAAAAATATGTTCTACCACATAAAGAAATTTTTAGAGTTTTCTCTCTGTTGTAAATTTTTACTTTACAAACAGACCTAATTTTAAAATTTATGTTCTCTAGTCGTTTAACACTGTAAACTCAAATGTTTTTAATGAAAAAAAATGTATTTTTCTCTAAAACAATATGAAAAGTTGACACTATTGTGTGAAGCAGCCAAGATTGACCTCTGACTCCCCCAACCTTTTGTTCAAGGACTCAGGGGTTAGAAATTGTTACCTCTTTTTCAAAATTTAGGTTTATTTAGGAATAAAGTCTTGAAAGGAAATGTTAAAATGCAGCAAATTGTACAAAATTATTACTTATACTTTATTAAATATGTATTACCTTTAAACTGGTAAATTAACTTTTTTTTGTGAATTTTTGAATATCATGGCTTTTAGATTTTGATGCGGTTTTTTGGATATCATCTCTTTCACGAAATTTTTTTGGATTTCGTCCTTTTTGCTCTCTGACCACTCTCATCCCTGAATTCTGATCCTATCTTGATATTAATATTTTGGTTCAAAATACATGCATAAATCTAATTGTAACTTATTCAGGGGTGTTAAATCTTTTTTTTTTCTTTCTATAGTGTTTCCTTCAATGATTTTTGTATGCATATTTGAGGAGTTTTTACAAGGAAGGGGGGGGGGGGGGAGTCGAGCTTCCTCATAGTTTCATAAAATTTTACTGAAGTCCACTATCACCCTTGAAGTTATTACTAGTTGAATGTAGAATTTTTACTACTTCTCTGTACAAGTGATGACATTTATGGGAATCTCTCTGAGAATTTAGTGATTGAAAATGTTATATTTCTGATTTACAGATTATTTTTACTGTTGAATCCCTTGGAAATATGGAATACAAAGTGTCAACATTACGCGCTAGGAGGATACATTAAGCCTTCTAGCACATGCTCTTTTTTCCTCCAACTTTCAAGGGGAAAGTAGACTTTTAACTACAATAACAGGGTTGCCAACTGCTCCCCCATCTTGCAGTTGCTATTTTGGAACAGCGAAATTCAGCAGCTCCGCGGAGAAGTTATTTTGCTTTGTTTTCCTGGCCAAACGTTTTCAAGCAATCGCGTAAAAACTCCTTCACCTCCCTGCTGCTACACTCTTCCTGTCAGTACTTTTGCTCACGTACTTGTTCTTTCTACAGGGTTCGTACGCTCCTTGCAAACTCCTGCCTTTTCAGAAAAGAAAATAAGGGCCCTTAAAACTCCTGAATTTTGCTTATGGCTCCGTACAAGCTCCTTATTTTTTATTCCACATGACCTTAAAGATATTCTATCGCCTATCGCCTGAACGATTACTGTACCGAATTTTTCCGGAATTACGCTATTTTTCGTCTGTTAATACCTGAAATCCGATTTTTCGTCACTATTTTCTTCCCCCCATCCGAAATTTTTTCCAGAATTTCTGACCATTATGTCGATAATTATGAATAATAAGGGAATTTATTTTAGTTGTTTCTTTGATTTTTGCAACTTCAATCCAAAAAAAAAAAAAAAATGCCCAACTTTCTAAACTACTGAAGAAAAAATAACAATAGGAAAATGAAAAAATAAAATGAAAAAATGGTAGTTTTACTTTTAGTGTTTTTTGTTGAAGTAAATATTAAAATTCTCAAAAAATCCGAAATTATAAATTGTTTTCTTTCACATGCATCTTGAATTTTTTTGCTAATTCAATTTAGAGAGCATGAGATTAGCAATCAATATGTACCATTCTGTTTAACTTCTGCATTTTTTTTTATCTTTTAAAGTCCACTTAATGAATGGGAAAGAAATTTTTTTGAATTTATTTAACTTTTTATTCAAAAAAAAAAAAGAAAAGAAAAAGGATGCAATTATTTCAGTTGTAATCAATTCTTTTTTCTTATTTTATCTATCACCCCCCCCCCCCCAAAGAAGCTATCAGAATGTTAATGTTCTTTTTCGAATATCAGTGTTCACTCGCTTGTAATGTTACATATTTATTCAGGGAAAATACAGGGTGGCAAACCCTGAATTATTAGAGAGACACGGACTGACACACACATTTGCTCCAGTCCTCACAATACTTTTGTGGTACATAAAGCCTCCTTGATTGCTTCTTTCCCCTCCAACTTTAATGGGATAGTAGGCATATAACTGCAATAAAAGATGTTTTCTGGTCATTGAAATTATTTTAATTTTGCAAATATCCTTTTTTATGAAAGAATTTGCTTTACACATGTGCCCTCTTTTCCTGTATGTTTCTTTTTGTTCAAATTAAGATTTCTGAAATTTTTTACTCATATTTTTCCTTCCATTTGTCGTCTGCAAATTGTTTTCTATTATTATTATTACTTAAAATAATTTTCTTGTATCCTCACTGCCTCGAACGCAAATGTGATAAAAACTTTTCAATGAATTGTAGTTTTATGAAGATTTATTGTTTTTTTAATTGTCTTCATGCGACAAATTAAAAAAGTTATTTCTTATTTTGGGGCATAGCCGCCATATTTGGTCATTCCCAAGATGGAAGTACACAAGACTTTTTAAGTGCCTAAGTTCCCGAAAACCGGCATTGGATGTTAATTGCAATGCAAACTATTGAAAACAACACATTGTGCCTTTTTTTCCAGATAATTTGTAATTATTTTCTGGAAAAATGCAAAATTTAATCTTCATAACATTTTTTTGTTTTAATTGATTTAGACTCTTATGTGCTAAATACTGACTATTTTGCTTTTATTGTAGTTTTTTGAGGATTATTAATTATTTATTACTACTTTTATACCACAAATCTAAAAATCTACTTATTATTTGAAATTTTTCACTTTGTCGCCATATTTGATCGTTTGCACAATGGAAGTAGACTTAAACTTCCAGAAACAGATTTGGATGTTTATATCAATGTGTACTATTGAAAATAACATTAAATGTGCAAAAAGTTATGAATTTTTGAAAATTAACTATTACTTTCTGGAAAAGAAAATATGAAATTTTAATGTAAACATCCTTTAATATGTGAAAAAAAAAAAGAGAAGATTATTGGCATTGGCCTATGATCAGCGGATGTTGATTTTTGTTACTATGCATTACATGGTATGCCGATTGATGCAACAAGTTAATCATATTTATACTGAAATTTAGCTTTGCATTTTGCTCAATATGTTTTGTGTAACCTACTAATAAGAAAATAAAAAGAAGTATTGTAAACCAAAACCGGATGCTAAAAGGTTGCTGCAGGACTACAGCTAAATGCTATAATATTATGCGTGACACGTGACATCAAAGAAATGCTAAAATAAGTTGAAAGTACTCTGTTTTCAACAAATAGTAAACAAATTAAAACAATTTTGAACAAAATGTTTAAAAAAAACCTTAAAATTTTGACAGAGAAAACAAAGGAAAAAAAATTTCAAGTTTTTTTTTTTTTTAAATCTAAGGAGAGAAGTTTCAGTTATTCTGCATTGCTACTTTAAACAATTTTAATTATTTTAAAAATATTACTATTTAAACTTAAATTTTGAATGAAGCGAGTCCCCTTGAAATTTTCGAAAAAAAACCTGGAAAAGTCAGGGAACCTTTTTTAACCAAAAGTGTATGAACCCTGGGTAATAGCCTATTTAATTTTAATTGTGGTCCCCAGTACATTTTAAATACAGTAAAAAAACACTGCAGATACATAACATACACCGCCAGCTCCTTCATTCCAGCCGAGGACTGCAGTTTCGTGCTTATTGGCACTCATCAGCCTGGCATAAGAAGTGACTGAGCTGAAGGTGGAAAGCCTCGTAAAGAAGCCAAGCCCTGGCTATAGGGTCAGGGTTGTCCTACTTTGTCCATCCCAGAAAAAATTGCTGGGAAAAAAACGTCCCGGATGACTTAATGGATAACTTAATGCTGCAGTTTTTAAAATTATCACTAATGTAAAGAATGGATAAGATTTTGTTCCTTTTTGCTCTACACTACAGATCAGCGGTTAGAAAGTTGCAGCCAAAACTGGGTGTTAAAAACAGGACTGCTAAAATTTTTTTGAAAGTATAACTTGCACAGATAAATTAGTTTAAAATAATTTAATGTTGGCAATGTGTTTGAATTTAACTTTTATAGCATTTTCTAGTATTTTGGAAGTAACTGCAACATATTTTTTCCCACTTCCAGAAAAAGTGCATATGATGACAGTTTGGGAATCTCTCAGAAATTTCCATGTTTGAAAATTGTGTTTCTGATGCATTTCTTATAACTTAATGCTGCAGTTTTTAATATTATCACTAATGTAAAGAATGGATTGCATATGATTACATTTTGGGAATCTCTCAGAAATTTCCATGTTTGAAAATTGTGTTTCTGATGCACTTAACTTAATGCTGCAGTTTTTAAAATTATTATCACTAATGTAAAGAATGAATAAGATTTTGTTGCTTTTTGCTCTACACTACAGATCGGCTGTGAGAAAGTCGCAGCCTAAACTCGATCTAAATTGCACAGATAAATTAGTTTAAAATAATTTAATGTTGGCAATGTGTTTGAATGCAACTTTTATAGCATTTTCTAGTATTTTGGAAGTAACTGTAACATATTTTTTCCCACTTCCAGTTTTATTTAAAAAGTGCATATGATGACAGTTTGGGAATCTCTCAGAAATTTCCATGTTTGAAAATTGTTTCTGATGCATTTCTTATAACTTAATACTGTAGTTTTTAAAATTATCACTAATGTAAAGAATGGATAAGATTTTGGTACCTTTTGCGCTAAACTATTGATCAGCAGTCAGAAACTCGTAGCCAAAACTGGGTGTCGAAAACTGGGCTGCTGAAATTCTTTTGAAAGTATAAATTGTGCAGATAAATTAGTTTAAAATAATTTAATGTTGGCAATGTGTTCAAATGCAACTTTTATAGCATTTTCTTGTATTTTGGAAGTAATTGCAACGTATTTCTTCCCACTTCCAATTTTGTTTAAAAAGTGCGTATGATTACATTTTGGGAATCTCTCAGAAATTTCCATGTTTGAAAATTGTGTTTCTGATGCAAATTATTATCACTAATGTAAAGAATGGATAAGATTTTGTTGCTTTTTGCTCTACACTACAGATCAGCTGTCAGAAAGTCGCAGCCAAAACTGGGTGTCAAAACTTGGACTGCTAGAATTCTTTTGAAAGTATAAATTGCACAGATAAATTACTTTAAAATTATTTAATGTTGGCAATAATGTGTTTAAAATGCAACTTTTATAGCATTTTTTAGAATTTTGGAAGTAATTGGAACAGATTTCTCTCTCTTCCCAAGATTTCTTTCCACTTCCAGTTTTATTTTAAAAGTGCATATGATGACATTTTGGGAATCTCTCAGAAATTTCCATGTTTGAAAATTGTGTTTCTGATGCATTTCAGAACTTATTGCTGCAGTTTTAAAAATTATCACTAATGTAAAGAATGGATAAGATTTTGTTGCTTTTTGCTCTACACTACAGATCAGCGGTCAGAAAGTTGCAGCCAAAACTGGGTGTTAAAAACAGGACTGCTAAAATTCTTTTGAAAGTATAACTTGCACAGATAAATTAGTTTAAAATAATTTAATGTTGGCAATGTGTTTTGAATGCAACTTTTCTAGTATTTTGGAAGTAACTGCAACATATTTTTACCCACTTCCAGTTTTATTTAAAAAGTGCATATGATGACAGTTTGGGAATCTCTCAGAAATTTCCATGTTTGAAACTTGTGTTTCTGATGCAGTTCTTATAACTTAATGCTGCGGTTTTTAATATTATTATCACTAATGTAACGAATGGATAAGATTTTGGTACCTTTTACTCTAAACTATAGATCAGTAGTCAGAAACTCGCAGCCAAAACTGGGTGTCAAAAACTGGGCTGCTAAAATTCTTTTGAAAGTATAAATTGCGCAGATAATTTAGTTTAAAATCATTTAATGTTGGCAATAACAGGGTTCGTACGCCCTTGAAAAACCTTGAAAAGTGCTTGAAAAAAAAAAGTTCATTTTCAAGTGCTTGAAAACCTTGAAAAAGTTTCTTAGTGCTTAAATTCTCATAAAAATCAACGAATTGTGCTTAGAAGTTTTAAAAAAGTATTTCACCAATGCAATTTTCTGAACATGTGTTCAGTATGCAACATCGCGAAAAATTGCTTCCGTGTTTGGGATTTCAATCCTTTTGCATCTTGTAAATATTTTGATGTTTTTTACAACCGAAAGATATTTTGACATATGGTACCTTAGATTAGTTTATTTTTTGTTTAATTTCATTAATTAACAAAGAAATTAATTTGGAAACCATGACAACATTGACCTTACTCGGGTTTAGCGGAAAATTGCTCTTGTGTTTGAAATTTCAATCTTTTTGCATCCTGCAAGTATTTAAATATTTTGGCTAATCAAATGTTAGTTTCGCATATGCTACCTTAGATTAGTATATTTTTTGTTTAATTTTAATAAAAAAACAAATAAATTTATTTCATGGGAAACATGCCACGTCGAACGAACTCAGACTTTGCGAAAAATTGCTTCTCGTGTTTGAAATTTCAATCTTTTTGCATCTTGCAAATATTTAAATATATTCACTAATCGGATGTTATTTTCATATTTGCTACCGTAGATTAGCATATTTTATGTTTAATTTCAGTAAAATATAAGTTTATTTTATGGGAAACATGACAACATTAAACTTAATTCGCGAAAATTTGCTTCCCTTGTTTGAGATTTCAATCTTTTTGCATTTTGTAAATATTTTTATATTTTTGGCAATTAGTAGTTATTTTGACACTGCTACATCAGATTAGCTTATTTTATTTTTTATTTTAATAACTAAAGAGGTAAAGAATTTATTACCTTGGTCTTGTTTAATTATTTGCTAATTTATTTTTGCAATTTTGAATGATTATCTTTACCTAATTTTTGGTCATAGCAGATTTTTTTTTTAAATTTAAATTTCAGCAGTTGAGCACCTAACAAATTAACTTAAAGTTTGTATTTTAAATATTAAGTTGTACTTATAAATAAAATTATATAAATCATCATTTTTTTATGTCTGCTAAAATAAATAAGGTGTATAACAGGGGTGGTTGTGTTATGATTATTCACTTGAAATCCAGTAGTGTTCGTTTTTATGCTTTTACCTCCCTATATCTCCAATTTTCCCCTTTTCCTCAAATGTTCAAAATTACTACTTTATTAAGGTTGTCGGTACTTGGAGCTTACCGAAAGAGGCTTTAATCAGCAAAGGGGTAGATAGCTTAAGGAGGGTCATTCATCTTCATTTGGACCTAATAAATTGACCAGTACAAGCCTAGCTAGGCCCAGTGCCTGTTGCTGGTTATCAACAGGCACTGGGCATGGTATTTCTATGCAAAATATTTTGACTTAATAAACTATTTTATGAATTGTATGCATAGCAAAAGTTGTTGTTGTACGTATGTATATTCAAGTAATAGGGGTCTTAGTTTTAAAAATTATTCCCCCCCCCCCCCCTTCGCCCCATTTTGCTCTTTGAAACTTTCAGGTAATTTTTTATGAACTCACAAATCACCTGAATATTATTGCCTTTCTAAATTTAAATTCTAATTTCAACAATAACCCATTTTTTCCCAAAATAAAACTACTTTTGTCATAATATATGTCAACTTCTTGTGAATCTTTTCAATTTCGAAATATGGCTCTATAAATATGAACTTGCACATTTATTGTCTATTGCAAGTTAATCAATGAAAGCTGAATAGGCTCAAGTTTGCATTCACAGTATTTATCACTGCTTAAGCTACTTTTGTATATTTTGAGGTGTAGAGACTGGACTGTGGACTTTCATAAACTTTTCTTACTTCCTAATTTTTAAATTTACTCGAGGACAGTTGAAATGCCTTATTGTCTGAACAGCTAATAAATACATACGAATAATTGATTTGCATACTTATAAATGATTTGCAAACCTAATATTTTTAGAACTTAATAGTGAAAACTGAAATAACTTTCTGGGTAGTGTTTTTGTCCTAACCGCCCTTATATTGTAATAAACCACTGTATAGATATTGGAAATAAATGTTGAAACCCGGGGGGGGGGGGGGGGGGGAGTGACTTCAAAAACTCCTCTCTGGCAATGCCATTGAACTTGGGTATTTTAGTTTCTTCCCTTAAAAGTTAAAAGCACTTATGAAAGGTTTTTTTTTTTTTTTTAAGTATTAATTTGCTGATTCTAGAACATATACAAACCTCTGACTGCTGCAACCTTTGAAAAACCTCAAAATTAAACCTTTTGGTATCTGCTTCTCTTTATGACCAACTTTTCAAACATTTTCAGAAAAACTTTCAACGCAGTAGATCTTTCATCAAAGCGTCTCTCGTTGTAGAAAAAGCAATTTTGCTTTCCTATACTTTTTTGTATTATTGCCTTATTTCTATGTGTTTGGCCTTGAAAACAAAATTTTTTACCTTGAAAAGTACTTGAAAAGTGCTTGAATTTTTTTCTGCCTAAAGGGTATGAACCCTGAATAATGTGTTTAAATGCAACTTTTATGGCATTTTCTAGTATTTTGGAAGTAATTGCAACAGATTTCTCTCTCTTCCCAAGATTTCTTTCCACTTCCAGTTTTATTTTAAAAGTGCATATGATGACATTTTGGGAATCTCTCAGAAATTTCCATGTTTGAAAATTGTGTTTCTGATGCACTTCTTAACATAAAATGCTGTAGTTAAACTCTTTGAAACTATTTTCACTAATGAAAAAAATGAATAATGTTTTGGTGTTTTTTGCTGTAAACTATAGATTGGCAGTCAGCAACTGGGTGTCAAAATTTTTTGAAAGTCTAAGTTGCACAAATAAATTAGTTAAGAATAATTTTAAGTTGGCAATAATGTCTTTAAATGCAACTTTTATAGCATTTTCTAGCATTTTGGAAGTAATTGCAGGCATCGCAGCGTTCCTATATTCCTATATTTTCCTATATTTCTGAAAAAGTTCCTATAATTCCTATATTTTCCTATATTTTCAGTTTCCGCTTCCTATTTTTTTTTTTTTTTTTTTTCTTTTTCCCCCGACTTTTAGCTACAGCCTTTTCCGCGAGCCCCGCGCAGGCGCCATTTTATCTTTCCTTCCGTGTTTCTTCCCGAGCGGAGCGCGAAACTTTCGACTGCGCAGTTCAATTCTGCGCACATTAAAATAATAATTAAACGAGTCCCGAGTCTTCGTTAAACTTGTGCGATCGTGATGAGCGCATGCGCTGTGTAGGTTTTGACGACATCGTTCTAGGAAGGACTCGCCGGCTAACTACCGTTTCAAGTCTCCACACGCGCCATTTTTTTTTTTTTTAACGGAACTTCGTGGAGTAAGCTCAATTTCGATTGTTTTGGTTTCGATTGTGCGGAATGTAGGTTCGTGTGTTAACTAAACGTTCGTTGCAATAATAATGCCTCCGAAGAGACCGCACAACCAAGTTTGTTTTCGAAAAAGAATACGCAAAGCTGTTCCCGATTTTAAAGGAATCGAGGAAGTCAAAAAAACATGCATACTTTGGGGTCAATCCAGACCCAAATTGGGTACGCTTTGCGGCCCCTTCACAGAATTCCGCATCGTAAAAGCGGCCCCATTCCCAAATTTCTACATCTCAAAAGCAGCTCATTCACAAAATTTCACATCATAAAATAAATATACGAAACAAGAAACAGGGTCAATCTGGAACGATCATTTTTCGTTCAACCGGAAAGCAAACCGTACCTCCGGACCAGTGAAACTTAGTCGCCATATTTGGTCATTCACGAGATGGAGTCAGACAAGATGCTTAAGTGTCTAAGTTGATAAGAACAAAGCACAATTGGATATTTATTTACTGCAAACTAATGAAAATAACGCAAAATGTGCTGCAAATCTTTTTTTTTTTAATTATTATTTTAATGTTTTCTAGAGAAATGAAAAACTTAATATTTAAAATTTCATCTTATCCTCATTGCTTTGGTCCCTAATGTGCCTAAAACTAAAGCATTTCCACTAAATTGTTGTTTTATGAGGATTTTTTTAAATTTTTTTATATACTACTAGTTAAAATCTGGATCGGTATAGTCGCCATTTTTGGTCATTCCCTAGATGGAAGTAGACAAGACTTTTAAGTGCCTAAGTTTTCAAAAACGAAATTGGAAGTTAATTGCTATGAAAACTATTGAAAATACTGCTAAATGTGCCAGAATTTCTTTTACTTTTATGGATAACAATTGTTTTCTTGAAAAATCCAAATTTTTATCTTTAAAATTTTACCTTCAGAATATTATTTTATCTTCATCGCTTTAGACCCAAATGTGCTGAAAAATGACTATTTCATTTGAATTGCAATTTTTAATTACTTACAATTACTTTTATGCATCAAATTCAAAAATCTATTACCGTAAATTTTTCGCGTAGTCGCCATGTTTGGTCATTCTCAAGATCGAAGTATACAAGACTATTAAATGCCTAAATTTCCATAAACAGAATTTTAGATGCTTATCTCAAAGCAAACTATTGAAAATAACATAGTGGTGTCATAAATCATGTTTTTTTTCTTTTAATTAATTAGTTTTTTGAAAAGTGAAATTTTATTTGCACAATTGCATTTGATCCTCATTGTTTTGGAGATTTTGCTGTGAACTTAAAAAAACTATTTCATCTAAAATGCAGTTTCTTGCCGACTTCTCATTTATTTGTTTTGAAATAATTCAAAAACCTATTGAAACTTACATTTTCCAAAAAGCATGTTTTTTGTAAACAAGTGCAAGGTTCTATTTATTTTTTTTTTCTGAAAGTAGTAAAAATTGACTCCCCCCCCCCTTCTTTCACTTTTTGTACTTAAAAACTTGGTGACAGTGGTGGCTACTAAGATTTTTAGGTCTGGTTTATTTTATACCAAGGTGGAATTAGTCACTAATATTTCAGCTGGAAGTGCTTGAAAAAAAAGTTCATTTTTTTATTTACTTGAAAACATTGAAAAAGCTTTAAAAGTTCGAAAAAGTTTCTTAGTGCTTAAATTCTTTCAAAAATCATTTGATTGTGCTTAAAACTTTTAAGAAAGTATTTTACTAGTGCAATTTTTTGAATATGCGTTCTATTTGCAACATCGCGAAAAATTGCTTCTGTGTTTGGGATTTCAATCCTTTTGCATCTTGGAAATATTTTGATTTTTTTTCCAATTGGATGCTATTTTGACATATGATACCTCAGATTAGTTTATTTTTTAATTTATTTCGATGTCTAAAACAGGAATTATTTTGGAAACCATAACAACATTGAACTTACCCGGATTTTGAGGATTTTTTTTTTTTTTTTTTTTTGAAATTTCAATGCTTTTTGCCTCCTGCTAATATTTAAATATTTTGGCGAATCGAATGTTATTTTCGCATATGCTACCTCATATTAGCATATTTTATGTTTATTTTTAGTAAAAAATTAATAAATTTATTTTATAGAAAACATGCCAACATTGAACTTACTCAGAATTTACAGAAAATTGCTTCTCATGTTTGAAATTTCAAATCTTTTTGCATCTTGCAAATATTTAAACATTTTGGCTAATCAGATGTAATTTTCATATATATGCTACCTTAGATTAGCATATTTTATGTTTAATTTTAGTAAAAAATAAATGAATTTATTTTATGAGAAACATGCCAAAATTGAACTTAATTCACAAAAATTCGCTTCCCTTGTTTGAGGTTTCAACCCTTCAGCATCTTGTAAATATTTTATTTTTGCAGTTAAAAATTATTTTGACACATGCTACATCAGATTAGCTTGTTTTATACTATTTTTTTAATAACTAAAAAAATAATTACTTTTGTTTTGTTTAATTACATATATACTTTTTTAATTTTGCAATTTTTTAATTTTTATTTATCATTAGCTAATTCTTGGTTATTACAGATTTTTTGAAAAAAATTTAAATTTAATGCACTGAGCACCTAACATTTTAACTTAAAGTTTGTATTTTAAAGATAAAGTTGAGCTATACAATTTTGTAAAGCTGAATTTATAAGAACATCATTTTCTTTATGTCTGTTAAAATAATTAAGGTACATAACAGGGGTAATTGTGTTTTGATTTTTCACTGGAAATCCAGTAGTGTTTGTTATGCTTTCACCTACCTACTTCCAATTTTCCCTCTTTACCTCAAATGTTCAAAATTACTACTTTTGTTGGGTTGTGGACACTTAGAAGAGCTTACCAGAATAGGCTGTAATCAGTAAAGGGGTAGATAGCTTAAGGAGGGTCATTGATCTTCATTGTGGTCCAATAAATTGACTAGCCTAGCTGCCTGTTGCTGGTTATCAACGGGCACTGGGCCTGGTATTTATCTGTATAATATTTTGACTTCATAAATTATTTTAACATAAGAAATAAATTGTATGTATAATCAAAAGTAATTGTTGTACACATGTATATTTAAGTAAAAGGCGTCTTAGTTTTAAAAAGTATCCCCCTCCGGATTAGCTCTTTGAAACTTACAGGTTATTTTTTTATGAAATTGCAATCATACCTGAATAATATCCCTTCTTTAAATTTAAATTCTAATTTCAACAATAATTCATAAAAAAAGCTGTTTTTGTCATTATGTATGTCAACTTCTTGTGAATCTTTTCAGTTAGGAAATATGGCTCTGTGAATCTGAACTTGTACATTTATTGACTATTACAAGTTTTCAGTAAAAGCAGGCTCAAGATTACATTCAGAATATTTATCACTTCTTAAGCAGCTTTTGCGAATTTTGAGGTAGGAGACTGGATTAGAGACTTTCATTAAATGTTTTCTTTCTCACTAATTTTTAAAGTTACTTGAGGACAGTTGAAGTGCTTTAACGCCTGAACAACTAATACATGCATACGAATAATTGATTTATACTTTGAATACTCATAAATAATTAACGGACGTATTGTACTTTTGAACTTAATAGTACCTCCGGAAATTACCTTCTGGGTGGTTTTTTTGATCCTAACCGCCCTTATATGTGTTTAAACCACTATCAATGTTGGAAACAATCTCCTGTCTAGCTGTTCCATTGAATTTAGGTGTATTGGTTTCTTCCCAGAAAAGTTAAAAGCATTCATAAAAGGTGTTTTTTTTTTTTTTTTTTTTTTTTTTAATTTTTGACTTGCAGATTTTATAAATTATACTTCTTTGAATGTGAAGATTGCAAAATTAAACCTCATGGGAACTGCTCCTCTTTATGACCGAGCTTTTCAGACATTTGCAGAAAACCTTTTGACACAGTAGATCTTTTTCTTATCAAAAGTCTCTTGTTGTAGAAAAGGATATTTTGTTTTCCTTTACTTTTTTTTATATTATTACCTATTTATATGTTTGCATTAAGGGAGACCTGTATGCAATATTTTTAGAAGTGCTTGAATTTTTTTTCTCCCTAAAGGGTATGTGAACCCTGTGACCAAATACTTCTAAATCAAATATATATTTTTCTGGGTGCCCTTGAAAGTCATGGGAAATCGTGGATTTCAACTATGATCAAATTTGGTGTTGAAAGGTCAGGATTCTCAGAAAAAAAAATGCTCAAAAAGTATCATATCAGAGATTTTTCTGAGAAAAAGGATCGTATACATTTAAATTTTAACTTACAAAACATCAAGTAATTTTAATTTTTACCTAAAAATGTTTTTTCCGGAAAAGAAAAGGAAATTCACAATAATTTCTTTTTCACAAAAATAAAGAAAATTCAGAAATATTTTGTTTTTTCACAAAATGGGGACTCAAAAAATAAAACCTGGATTGACCCCTGATATTACTGTGTGACATGTAACTTTGATTTCAGCATAGCACATGGAAAGATAAATTGCATGTTTTAACAACTTATAAAACTTTAAGTTCGGCTTTTACTGCATCGTCAAGTGATAACATAATTAAAACAGAACTTTCATTCACAAATTTCATTCTGGAGGGCAGCTTTCCCATGGCAGTATCGGATCATGCAAAACTTTCATTAAAAATATGTTCCCGGGCTTGTAGGTAGCAAAGAAAGTACGGTTGTGCTCGGACGGAAACAACTGCTATCATAAACTGCTTAGCAGGGAACACTGCTCAAGAGCTGTCACAAGATTTACAGCATAGTAAATAAGTATTTGAATTCTTTACTTGAATGAGAGTGGGAACCCTAGAATAGTCATGTACAAAATGCAATGCAAAAATTTAATTGCGCAAAAGGCTCTAACTTCAATGTAACATGTGTTTTGTTTGTGAAAATATGTTTTAAAATTCCAAACTTGATTATGTGAAGGTTCTTAATTTGGATTCAAATAAACCGATTTTATAATAAAGGCATTTGAAAGTAGAAGGCATTTGTAGTAGTCTTTTTGTTGAAACTTAATTTAAGTATTGTTACTGTTGCTGCTGTTTTCAAAAGAAACCATTCATTTATGTTTTTTTTTTTTTAATTATTTTGAACTTGTAAAACTAGAAAGAATCTTCAGTGAGCAACTTATGTATAGAGTGATTATCGACACCACAACAGACAGTCAAGAATTAGATTAGTAATACAATTATTTTAAGAAAGATTTGTGTATACCTTCAAAAAATGTCGTCTAATTTTTTTTATTTTTAAAGAAGAACGCCTTAATATGTTATTTAGTACAAATTAAAGTTTTACGCCCTTTTTCTTTTTGTAAAATTGATTTTGTGTGTATTTTTAGACATATTTATGCGTATGTATTGTACTTATGTCAGGTAGGAGTGTTATTACATGTTTTTAATTGAATAGTAATGTTGCATTTTGAAAAAAAAAATGTCATACTGGCTAGCCTTGTTATAAAAATTCCTGTATATCCTTTTTTTTTTCAAAATGTTCCTATATTATTTCGAAAAATTCCTATATTGTTTTCAGAAAACTCCTATATTTTCCATCGAATTCCTATATTTTTTTCCGAAAATTCCTATATTTTCCTATATTTTTGTTGGCAAATGTCACTTCTATCCCTGTAATTGCTACATTGATTTAAGTTCTTAATGATTAGTGTGGAATGAGCTTTCTGGTAGGACTCGACCGATGCATCGGCGGCCGATGCTAACTTGCAGGAAACATCGGCCTTAAAAAACATCGAAAAGCCGATGGAATTGGCCGATGTTTTTGAAAAAAAAGAAAGACCTTTGTTGTTTTACTTTTTAATACAAAGTAAAGGGGTTCATATAAAATAGTTTGCTTAAACTTCAGTATGAATTTCTATTTTAGTCACCGCTGTAAGAGTTTTTAATACTGCATTCAGGTACCAAACAAGTTAATTATTGCGTTGTTTCTTGCGGCTGGATGTATGTATGTATCTCTCATAAGTCATAACTCAAAAATGTAAGCTGTAGATGACTAAGTTTTCGCATGTGGGATGTGCGTACATTCCAGTTGTACACTTCCCTTTTTATTTTCGATCGGGTGTTCTAAAAAGCCTGTTTGCTCATTTTTTGTGGCTATTAATTACTTATTTCAATGCAAAACTAATATAGCGTCTCAAACTGACGATCATTTGGTGATATATTGCCGAATTGGAGATTATGGAAACATTTGAGATGGCGAAACTGGTTTTGTTTCATTTTGTTAGATTCCCATTGAGTCGATGGTAATTTTTCGATATTTGTAATACGAATCACAGTAATGCAGTCTTTTCTGTATCGCTTCATCGGAACTACAAGTTTGGGGCCCGTCGAAATGCATTTTGGGGCCCTATTTCTCTTATCACAGAAATTGTAAAACATTTATCATAACCATTTTTGTAACTCCTACGGTGCCCCTATGGTTATGGGGCCTTTCGTGCAATTGCAAGATTTGCTATATTTTAAATCCGTTACTGCAAGTCAAAACAAACTCGGGTGCAAGTTTTAAAAGGGTTTTTCTGCTCAAGGGTTTTTTTGCTTTTCTTCCATTCATCATAAAATTAGAGATTTTTTTTTCAAGCTTTATCTATTGTTTAGGAAGAATTTAGAGCATTAATGTAAGAAATTGATTAAAGACGTTTTGAATGGTGACATAATTCGGAAATCAAAGAGACTTTTGAATATTTTCTTCGGAAGTGCTGAAGTAGATTCAGAAAGCAGTTCTGTACTAAAAAAATGAGGCCGAAGTTTAATGTTGTGAGTTACTCCAAAATC
This sequence comes from Uloborus diversus, assembly GCF_026930045.1. Classification (NCBI taxonomy): domain Eukaryota; kingdom Metazoa; phylum Arthropoda; class Arachnida; order Araneae; family Uloboridae; genus Uloborus; species Uloborus diversus. Next base: position 159,887,886 of record NC_072734.1, on the reverse strand, counting down.
ATAGGGTGACCCCCTATGAGTCCCTTCAATTTTTGAGAACGTCTTTTTTTGATAGGGAAATTATTGCCATGTCTGTATAGATGGTCCAGCTTACTTAATTGGAAAACCATTTTTTTAGGTACCGTGTATTTAATTGATTCTGTTTCGGTAACACATATTAAGCTCATAGCAAATGCTTATTTTACTTATAGAAACTGGAACCAAGTTAAATGTTTATAAACTTTTGATTATAAGTTTATAATTCCAAATACTGATTTTGAGCCCCAAATTAATAAATTATTGCCAGGCTTGACAACAATTGACGACTTTTCAAACCTAATAGATTATTGTAGATCCTTTTACAAATTTGCTGTGTTCTCCCATCTGATAAAAAAGCAATATTGATAGAGATTTTATGAATTAAATATATAATAAAATATTTATTACACTACTGTTTGAAATGGCAGATTTACATATTTACATTATTGTTTTAACTCTCAATTTACTCCTATAGAGTAAATTAGGATAGCACAAAAATTAGATGGTATCCAAGCATCATATTAGAGTAAACCATCAAACAAAATTAAATGGTCTTGCTTCAGCTCATTCCTATTGTTTAGCCGGGTCCATTCCACCCTCCTTGGCTTTGAAAGATTCATGTAATGTATGAATCATATGACAAAACATATGTTATATATAAATTGGTGGAGAAAACTTAGTAGATTCCCCCCCCCCCCCTCCTCTCCCCCATGGACCTAATCCTTCTTAATTTAAAAAAGGTTATCTAGTCTATTTCGTTTCATTCTGCTTATGGTACAATATTGGTAGCAAAATAGAAATGAGGCAGTGAGAAGCAAAGGGATGCAAGTGGACATTTATAAGTTTTGAGTAAAGCACGTTTATAGATCAGATCTTAGGTAGGCTTTCATTGAAATTTTTTTCTAAATCAAGCTGTATACCGGAACCTACCAGGGCTACTAGTACTATATCTTGCCCCAAGATAGAGGAGGGGTTCACTTACCATTTGTACTGGTTATCTTCAAATTTTTATTTTTGCCACTTGCTATGTTGATTCATTCTCCTTAAAAGACACTAAAGTTTACTAATGCATCTGGTATTTTAACTTATGTAATGTATATATGACAATTTTTGGCTCATTTTATTTATTTTATGTATTTTACTTACCGGAGGAATCATTTTTGTAGGTTCGAGCTGCTGAATCCTTGATGAAATTGATATCTGATATAAAGCAGTATCTTATCCTCAATGACTTTCCATCTGTGAATGAAGCAATTTCTCAAAAGACAAAAGTATGTCGATCGATACAGGAAGGCATCGATTCAAAACTAGCTGCTTTAAGAGATGATGTGGCAGCAGAACTCTACGAACTTGAGGAAGAGTATTATTCCTCGGTGTTCAAGCTTTCACCGCTGATTGCTGAAGAAAAATTTGTTTAGTACAAATTAAGCAACTCACGACATTAAAGTGTTGGAAAAGTAGATTTTTCTTGTAAAAATTGAAAAAGTGTGAATTCATCTATTCTTTGTACATATTGCACTACACATTTTTTTTTCATTGTGTTGCAATTCTTATATTTTATTTTTGTCAAAATTCTGTTAATTTGATGTTCTATAGTTTAGTTAGTTGAGTTATTATTGTGTGAAATAAAATTTGTTTCACTTTAAATTTGGTTGATTTTCTTTCTAAAACATTTCTACTTCAATCAACTTTATCACATGAAAAGATTTCATGTTCCTTTTTTTGGGGGGGGGGGGGAATTTTTAATGTATTAAATTTCCATTGTTTTAGTTAAAAAACTTTCATTCTTTCTGCAGGGGAATAGCTACTATTTCCGACAGTCAACTAGGTACAATATTTGCCAGCTTTTATAGATTGGGCATAAAAGTTACTCATTTTAGTTTTTTTAAACGCATTTCGAGATCCAGTACCATCTGCCTCTAAAATTCTCCCGTTATTTCTTTGTCAATCTACAAACACTGCTAGTTTCGTGTTTGCCCTTTTATTCAATTTATCTTATATTCCATTGCACAGGATTCCCAAAAGGGGGTGCCCCAAAGTCAAAGTCTCCATGATATCTTTCATACATACAGCAATCTAATTGCACAGCAGACTGCTTGCTGCTTCAAAACATTTTTAAGCCCATTTTGTGCCGAAGCTGTTATTTGAATGTAAAAGAATATTTCTTAGATTGCAAATATTTGGTGAGGTTTTAATGCTAATTTTTCTTTTTTAAAAAATAGGCAATACAGTGAAACCTGTATAAGTTGACCACTTGTGGTGCACTACTTAAGTGGTCAACTTATAGAGGTTGAATTATATGATATTGATCTAATTCTTTGCCTGAAAATAGCAGTCAACTGAACAGGTTTTACTGTATCTCTAAAATATTAGGTAGAATCCATGTCGATTTAACCAAGGGCGTACCTTGATGGTCTCATATTTTTGAATTTAACATATGTTAAAATTCATAAAAGCCTAAAAAATAATTTTTTTTTGTTTTCTCTGAAAAGATTCCTGGGCCGAAATACAGGCCACCAAAGATGGCGTTTTGGGGCATCATTTCTCCACTCGCAATTAAGTTCTTTATCTCTAGAACGGTACAACATGTTTTGTTGTGGTTTGTTTTATTTGAAAGCTTGTTTTTTTTCTTTTTAAAAAGATGTGCACCATTTTGAAATATGAGTTTAATTCTTTCCTCCCCCTCCCCCAGTCTTTAAAAAAAAAAAAAAAAATCATTTTTTTCTCAAAAATGCCAATTTCAAAATTTTAAGTTTTTTTAAACTGTTGTTCAGTACTATTGAGCACTACATTCCCTGAAAAGGAAAGCTTTCACTTTTTTTGTTTTGCAAATTTTAGAAGCATTTCAAAAATTCAGAGAATTTTGCATTAATTGTAACTACAGAGGTTGACCTACTGCAACATGCTAATTAGCAGGGTTCGAAAATAGTGAGCTCTCTGTTTAACGACGCTCTATTTAATGACTTTCTCTATTTAACGACGGCTTTTCACGATCCCAAATGTACCACTGTCATGATAAAAGCATTCTGTTTACTTTCTACTTAAGGACGATTTTCTGCGATCCCTTGAAAGTTGTTAAACAGAGAGCCATCTGTATTATATTTTCGAAAATAACCGATGTTTTGATGTACGATATTTTCAATCAGCTCAAACTTAAGTTCTTAAATAGCAAATGCATCCTCAAATCATTCTTTATTTTCTTAAAGTATTATAATATGTAGACTTAAATTAATATTTCTTTTATTATTTATATCTTTATAGACAAAATTTACCTGTTTTAAAAGGCATTTCATATGAATCACATTAGCAATAATTCCTCAAATTTGATGATTTAATGTTATAAAATATAGCATAACTTATTTTGATAATGTTAATTATATTGAATGCTGACATATTCACATGCTCTAATATCTGATTACATGAACACATGTGCCCTGTAAAAATCACACTAAAGCATCTCATAATTTGACAAAGTTATTTAAAACCATATATGAAATACACCACCAGTATATTATACTAATATAATTTATTGTTTATTGTAATACATGGTGTTTATATATATGTAAAAGAAATAATATTTTATCCTACAGTTTTATCGTTTTTAATTTAGTTAATTTAGCATTAGCTGTATTACTCATTTTTCATTGTTAGCTACTTTTGCACAATTATATAATTCAGAAATTAAAAAAAGCATTAGTGTCCAGTCATGAGACACTCTTTTTTTTCCTGACCAACATTTAATACTTAATTTGGAACTTTTAATCTGCACTAAAATTGATTATCAATAAAGTGATATAAATATTACTTCGTTATATTAACGATGCATTAATGCATTATAAAATATAGTGTATTACCTTTTGCTCATTTTAAATAATAAATGAACAATATTACAATGAATAATATAATTTTTTTTATTGAAAGTACCGTAGTTCGAAAAATAAATATCGGATATATATCAACTGGTATATTTCGGCGAACCCTGCTACTTAGGATGGTTTTTTTTCCTCAATTTTCTTTTTAAAAAGTGGAAAAGCATTAAGCAATGTGTTTCGAGGCTACAAGAAATCTTTTTTCAGTTTGTCTTTATGCGAGACTTTTGCGCCACAAAATCGATAAGCTAAATAGTGCAGAATTCTCAAATATTTTATGATTAAAAAACCCTTGACTTAATCACAAATTTCTTTTAAAGAAAAAAAGGTACAATTTTTGTTTAGGAGTGGATGGGTTGCAATCCCTAACAATGTTTACGAAAAACCAAGTATGTGGGCAAAATAAAGCAATTTGTATTTCCTATTCCATAACTTTTTTGAAATAGAAACAGTGAATTAAATTTAATGAAAAGAAAACGACAGCAGCCGTGTAAGGCAGGTGTTGCAAAAAGAGAATTGGAAATAATATAATAAAAACAGTTGGCGTAAGGGTAGGGAAATCTTTTTTTATCAATTAGAATAGCACTATTTCATTTATTTGTATCTAAAACATATGCTTAAATAAACTGAAATGATCATCGTGTATAATATTTTGATATATCATTTACGCATGAAATACACCCTCAGTCATTTCCAGCCGAGGACAGCAGTTTCGTGCTTATTAGCACTCATCAGCCCGGCATAGGAAAGTGACTGAGCTGGAAATGGAAAACTTCTTAAAAAAGCCAAGAGTGCCAAACAAACTGGTAGCTAATACAGAATTAGCACAGACCAGACGAGTGACCGAAGCAATGGTTCGGTTCAACTCGATTTTTGAAGGCAAGGCAGGTATATTCAGTAAGTTACCACCCTATAGCCAGGGCTAAGGCAGAAATACGTGAAATACACCGCCAGCTCAGTCATTTCCAGCCGAGGACTGTGTATTTCACGTATTTCTGCTTTAGCCCTTGCTAATGGGCGGTAATTTACTGAATATACCTTGCCTTGCGTTTAATCTTCGAGTTGAACCAAACCATTGCTTCGGTCACTCGTCTGGTCTGCTAATTCTATATTAGCTACCAGTTTGTTTCACACTCTTGGCTTCCTTAAGAAGGTTTTCCATCTCCAGCTCAGTCACTTTCCTATGCCGGGCTGATGAGTGCTAATAAGCACGAAACTGCTGTCCTCGGCTGGAAATGACTGAGCTGGCGGTGTATTTCACGTATTTCTGCTTTAACCCTTGCTAATGGGCGGTAATTTACTGAATATATGTCATTTATGGTTAGAGATTTTTAAATCGCCAACTATCAGTGGAGGCTGCCGCTCTTATCTTGAAAAAGGGAGAAGGCCAGTTTCATGGATGCATCCCCCCCCCCAGGGTTTTTGAAATAAAAAAATTTAAAAAAAATATTTTTTTAATATTTAAATTTTCTTAAACTAATTATTTGTTTTAAACAAATCAAATTAAATTCATTTTAAACAAATGAGAAGCTACACAATACTCACACCAGGCACGTAGCTAGGATTTTGTTAAGGGGGGGGGGGTCCAAGGTTGCACGAACTTTAAAAATGGAAGCATGCTAAATCAGAAGCATTAACTCTTAATTGTATAAGTTGATACTATTCCAATCAAAACTACAATTAATAAAATAATAAAATGATAATTAAATTAATTAAGTAATGATGTAATATAAATATGATAATTAAAGTTTTGCAATATATTAGCTTTCAAAAAAAAAAAAAAAAAAAACGCTCATATTTATTTTAACTACATTATCAACTGTCTAATGCTCCATAATTCCCCGCTCCTGACTGTTTCGAATTGGATTTTGGACTGCATTTAATGCTTCTATGGACGAAAATATCGCCAAGGCTCATTAAAGAAAAGCTCGAAGTGTTTCTTAATTCATTTAAATTTTTAGAATTCATTCAACGATAAGACTAATCTTCATCTTTTTTTTATAGTATTTTCATATAAAAGCTTAGGAAAACATTATTAAAGCTGTTCAAACAACTAAAATACATAAAAAGTGTCGTTGCTCGTTAATAAGTATTTTCTTGTGATGTATTGCTAAAATAGATATCTAAGGATCAGTTACGATATTTACGATGAATTAAGTTAAAGAACAAAATTTCTTTGTCAAAATTTTGAAGAAAATTTAAATGATAATTTGTTTATAAATACTATTTTTTAGGCCATCAAAGATATTAAACATTTTTCTTGGACATTTTCTATTTTAGGAGTTTCGCATGCAGAGTCATTTAAGGGTGATAAGAGGAAGTATTACTTTTAGAACTTAGGAAAATGAATAAATACACTTACGAACACATTGTATATACATAGTATTTTTATGTATAGTCTTTACCCCTCTTCAAGAAAACAAATGAGCAGAACTATGGATTTGATTTAGTTTATTAAGCTGATTCAAAACAACTTCTGTGCAAAATGTTCCATTCTAAATTTAAAATTTCAATTTAAACAACTGTAGGGAAATGACCGATAGTAACAGTAATGAATCATCACAACAAAATTTGACACTCTAAACCTAGTTATTTTACTAACAATATGGAAATATAAAAATTTTAAATTTCTACATTTGGCGGTAGTCATCTAATTTCGATCCTTTAGGAGGTAATCTTTGCCCTATTTGTGATCTGTAAAAAGCTAATCACATTTCGGTGACAAATATAAAAGGTTTATAGGTAGTTTGAAGACTGAATTAGCAAACATTTTGCTCTAAGTCTTCAAATGTTATAATCTAAATGTTTAAAAGAAGACAAATCTCTTGTAAAAACTCTAACAAAAGTTGTAAATTCAAAATCTAGATATGATTTAAATTGATATTTTGAAATTATATAACAACTAGAAAATCGCCCGTCAAGATATGGTGGATGAAAATTGATTCCACACTTGAACGAAGAAATTGCCTGTTTGGTGACATTTTGATAGTTGACATTTTAAACCCTAACTCCAGTGGATTAACCCTAAGGTTCAGTAGATAACGTTCATTGTTGACCACTTTTTCGTTTCTTCATTCCCCTGAAATGACAGTCTCACCAGAAAAACAGTTAAGTTACTGGATCCAGTTCAGCCAGCCTTGTTACAATAAAGCCTTTCCCTGCAATTTAAACATTACCAAAACATGTTATCAAATTATCATGGCGTGGAGCGAGTTTCATTGTTGATGAGGTCAAGAGCGTTACTCGATCATTGGCTGTTATATATATGAGGATAAGAACAACAACTATTATTGCATTCGGAGTCTACTATGCTTTTTAACCATGAATGTACAGATACTTATTAAATAATTCTTAAATACAAAGAAGTCAGTAAATAGCTGTCAAAAAATTTGCTAAATGAAGCATATGCACGAATATTATATAGTATTTTATTCGAAAAATGGAACTAGAAGATAGAAGAAAATATATATTTTCAGTTAAACTAATTAATAACTTTTCCTTTTGACCTCGTGAACACAATTCAGTTAGTATTTTAAAATAATGATTTAAAATAATTTCATTGTGAAATATATATGTATCTTTAAACTTATACATCTTTACACATGTGTTAATCATTCCAAACTTAAAACTAAAAAAATCAAACACATCCAAACTTCTTTTTTTAATTCAATTTCTTTGTTTTTTAAACTTTGATAACACTGAAATCAATTTTGTTATATTAGTATTAACCTTTATTTATTCATCGTTTTTTTTACTACCTCCAGATACATAATTTTTTTTTTTATAAATCATACATGAAAACGCAAGAGATAAAACATTCGCAAAAATTCTAGTTCCTTTCGGTACATTTTTGCTCAGAAAGAGTGAAAGAAAAAAAAATCTGTTACCTTTTGATGAAAATGAACTAATATTCGGAACGAATTTCCAGACATTTGTTTCGTGGTTGTAGAATCTACAACCATGTTGTAGAAAGGCATTTACAACTTTTCTTAGAGTTTTTACAAGAGATTTGTCTTCTTTTAAACCTTTAGATTATAACATCTGATGACTTAGAGCAAAATGTTTGCTAATTGAGGCATCAAACTACCTCTAAACCTTTTATATTTGTCACCGGAGGATGATTAGCTTTTTAAAGTATATCTAATTTGGGATCTAATTTTAGTTCTGCCGTATTATCACAAATAGGGCAAATATTACCTCCAAAGAAAAAGGGTAGAAATTTAAAATTTTTATATTTCCGTATTGTTAGTAAAATAACTAGGTTTAGAGTATTAGATGAATGCTAAAAGTTGCGAGCTTCCGCAACACAATGATATAAGTAATTCATCATTGTTACGAATGAAAATTATAAATGAAATAAATTGATTTGATTGGTAAAAAATGAAATGATATTCGATGCTATTTTTGTCTGAATAAATTTTTAAATAAATGAGAAACGCATAAATGAGAATGCATAAAATTGCTCCTATTGTTAAAAAAAAAAAGAAAAAAAAAACATTTAAAAATACTGCAATACAACTTACCCAGTGGGGGTTGGCTAATTTTTTCTTATGTGTTTATGATTTTGCTCCTGATTTTTCCCTTTAACTTTTGGAGGAAAACATTCGTGCAACCGACCCATACCGATAGAGAAAGTGAATGTGCAACCTAACAGAGTTCTGCACTATCCACGACTCTAGGAGCCTTAGGCACCTTCTAAAAAGATGGTGCTATATTACAAGGGCGGCTGACCCCACTGTCGCTTTCCTCTTTGTATGACCTTCCCGCAAAAACATTCCTACAAATTTCCTGTCTCCGACATTTTCATTATTGATGACTCTCATCAAGCTTTCGTTAACATAGTACAGTAAAAATAGGGGTCGGACCCAAACATCCAAAAAAAAAAAGCTAAACCTGGTGCAAATTGTTTATTACCCTCCCAATAAGAACAGGTAAAAAGTCCCACCCCATTGTGCGTCGGGTTTTTGAATGGGGGGCATCTAAAAATTGCCGTTTTGGGTATTTTTCCAGAATTTTTAGAGTAAATTTAAAGTGAGAATATTATGTTATACTAAATTTAAAAGCATGAAATTAAAGGTGTTTGACCCCCAAGAGGGATGACATAACCCACCAATGCTACAGAGCCCCCTATCCCCGTAAAACGAAGCAGTACCCCCGAACCCCCCTCCATACATTTCATATGGAAACATTATTTTATGCTAAGTTAAAGTTAGAAATCGAGTGCGTCCATCCTCCAAGATCGATGGTGCACCTCAAAGCTACAGCCCCCCCCCTCCGTCAAATAAAATAAATCCTCACCCCCCCCCCCCTTTTATTTCAAGTAGAAGTATTATTCCATGCAAATCTAAAATGCATTAAATCAGGACTGTCCACCCCATAAGAACATAGCTCATCTCCCAAAACAAAATTATATACTAAAGTATTATCCCCCCCCCCCCACCCTCTCTGATGGTGCACATTCGATTAAATAACCAGAAAATTACGCTGACCTGTTTTTTGCTTTCAAATGATTTCTCCTAATCTTGTAACAAAAAGTCAAGATGTTTTTTGGAATCTAGATCCTCAGCAAAATCGTTATTGTTGCAGCTATGTCTAACACAGTTTGAGCATATAATTGAGCACTTCAGTCCATTTTCAGACTTTTCAAACATTCACTATATCCAATGAACCCTTCAGAGCAAGCACAAGATTTGAGACGCAGAAAGTCTTCTAGAGCAGAAGGCTTGGCTGTTGTAACAGGACGCAGATTATATTTCTGTGTTGCTTTCTTTGCACCCATCAAAAATGACACAAGCTTTCTCATACTTACAAGTTACCTATACACTGCATTGCTGGAATATTTCCTTGAAGTTTACAGATCATTACCAAAAATATGACCAAGCAGATATCTTCCATTTATTACATATGAGACAGTGAGAAGCAAAGGGATGTAAGTGGCAAAATTAAAAATTTGGAGATAACCAGTACAAATGGTTGGTGAACCTCTCCTCTATCTTGAGGCAAGAGATGGTACTAGTAGACCTGGTAATTGCTTCTATACAGCATGATTTAGAAAAGAAAATCAGTGAAAGCCTACCTAAGATGTTATCTTTAAACGAGTTTTATTCAGAACTTGAAAATGTCCACTTGCATCCCTTTGCTTCTCACTGCCTCATACATGACACCAGCTGTTCGTTCTGTGATGGTGGATGAACCTTTTGCTTCAGATAATAGCACTTTAACAATACAAGATTTCTTTCCTTCTGAAACCAGATTCATCGAATACTGATGGAGGATCAGCGCATAACTCGTACCAGAAGTTTTTAACAATTTGTTATTCCATCTTTACTGTTCATACCATTCGGTGTAAAAAATGGTTTGGGCTTACACATCTTTACAGATAGTAACTACTCTCGCAACAGAAGCTAAAGACATAACTGTTTACCTCCTTTGCAAAGAAATGCCACAAAATTGTTTGCCTTCAATATCCTTTGTACCCGTACGTTAAAGGTTTCATCGCAACTCATCTTATCATCAGCGAGCAATACCACTACCAACTTGAGAGGGAAGAAACTTCTGGGGGCTTTTGAAACGGATTGTGATTTCCAAAATGGGAGACAAAAAGGTGTAAATATTTAGCATTCTATTGTTGTATTGCTCATTGCTCTCATCAAGACTTGTTCTATCGTTGAATCACTACAGGTTCTAGACCACCTGAATTTGTCACTGCGTTAGATCGTTGGATAGCTGATGTTTTAGCTGATGTTTGATGTGATCAATTTTTTTTTTATCGCATAATGTACTCAAAAGTTTGAGATAGTGTTGCAAGTATATGTCTGCATATTTAGCATAATTCACATAACCAGCTGCGTAAAAGAGAGGTAGCTCGGTGTTTGTCAATGAGAACCCCCACCGACTTAGAGGGTGCAGAATTGCAACATTGCCCGTCTCACTATTGGCAATTTTGATTTGTCCCCCCTTACGGTGATGGCAAAAGATTGTAGAAAAGTTGAAGTAAGTTAATCAAGAAGTAGGGAAACATTGGTCAATTTGGACTTTTTTTAAGCTGCACAGGAATTTTGTTTTCCAGCGCTCTAAACAGTTTAATAACTCCAATCACAAATAATTTGGTTACTGAGCTCGCTTAGATCTTTTAGAATTATCATTCTGACATTACCATATCATTGTGTGGCATTTTGTACTTCTGAAAAATTTGAATCGGGGAAATTTTTTCGTGAACTTCACTGCAACAGTTCATTTTAGAATTTAAATTCAGGGCCCCCCCCCCCCAAAAAAAGCGATGGCGCACCCCTTAATTGTGACGGAGTATCCATCCAGAATAAAAGCCCTCAAAAAATAAAGAAATACCCCTTGAAAAAACTGCCTTAAAAATTTCAATGACGCAAAGCTGATCCATGAGCCCCCCCATCCCCCCCTGCTTGTGCACCCCTCTGTTAATTAGAATTTTTTAACGGGAGAGTTTATTATTTTACTATTATAGAGTGTGATTTCTGCGACTTTTGAGTATTTTTTTAAGTAATAGAAATTATTTTTATTTAAATAGAGGATTATTTCGTCCCCCCCCCCTTCTCCCCAAAACCCGACGCGCAAAGTTCTGGGACTTTTTACCCCTTCTTGCTGGAAGGGTAAGAAGTAATTTGCAACAGGTTTCACTTTTTTTTTTGGATGTTTGGGTTTGGCGATTTTTTGGCCTAATTTTACTGTACTAACAATAAATGTTTGCTTACGAGCTGCCGGCGATTTCCTTGCGGGGAGGGGCACTACGATAATGTCTCCTTTTTCGGATAGCTGCTGGCGATTTTCTTGCGAGGCAGGGGACTAAAAGATAAAATATCTCCTTTGGGCAGGTCTGCGACGCGTACCACGGGTTGAAGACTTCTGTCGCTCCCCCCCACTCCCAGAGGTTCTGTTGTTCTGAACTAAACTGAACGTGAGAAAGTTGTCGCTTAATGAAAATATTTAGGACAAAAGAATTTTTCATTTAATTTTTTTTGGAAAATTCTGTTTAAGTAAGTGCAGGGGGACAGTGACCTATCAGGAAGGGGGGGGGGGGGTCCGGACCCCCTGGACCCCCCCCCCCCTTGGCTACGTCCCTGCTCACACTAGTAAGTAAATCATGAAAGATATTAATCTCATGTTTATGTCCAAGATTGCCGGCAAGATGGTGCACTTTCACCCTCTGACTTTCAAAAATAAAATTTAATTGATCAGATAGGGAAAAGTTATAAAATGCATCACGAAAATTGTTAATCTCACGTTTATGTCCAGTACGCCTTAGGGGTATAGAATCGATTACCCATCATAGCATCATACATACTCGATAAATGTTTCTTCATTTATCATTGTTTTATTGTTCTTTCAAATATTTATTTGTTTACATGTTAGCTTTGTACCTGAATTAACATTTCGCCTTTTCACAGACGTGTTGGGTGTATGAAAATTGTATACGTCCGATTATTTAATTTCTTTTTAGTAGTAATAATCCCCCCCCCCCAAATGCGATAAAGCGTTAACGATTTTACTCTGAAACCTTTTTTTAAAACCTCAAATTTATAGATTTTTTTTACTGCAATAAACTAAAAAAAGTACTCTCCATTTCCAAACGTTGAGCTAGGCATAGTATTTTTTGTCTTCTCGGAAAACCAATTTGAGTATTCCACAAAAGGATGGATTTTCTAGAAACAGAAAGAATACTATTTCTAAAATACGATTGAGAACGAATCAAAATTTACTCTTTCAGCTGTAAAATGACCTCAAAAATATGCCGCATTCACTTTCACGCCCTCCTTGTCAAACGGGAGTTTCAAGACAACAAGAATTCCCATTGTATTGTTTTGATTTGCGTTCGAATCGAGCTTCTTTACTGCCCACCTTAACTAGGCCACTGTGGAGGGAAGGTGGACGGGAGGCGGGAAGGTTACCTGAGTGCTTGGAACAGTCGGATTAAACGGAATACCGGTTTACACCCAATCTCAGTAAGTTAGACAATGAAAAAGTGTTGAACCTTTTCATTGCCTCTGACCAGATCAACCAGTTCCGTAGGGATGCGATACATGAGACACAGATGCAAAACCGATGACCGTCAGACATCTTTGGTCATACGTAATTTGAGACTTGGGTGGGGGGGGGGGGGGGATACGATAACATGATACATTAAAACTTAAATTTTTTAAAAATCAAAAGCCAAAAGTTACGGAAATTTTATCTCACAAAAGTCTTCGTACACTTTGAAAAAATGTCAAAAATTAGTAAATAATCTAACTTTTTACTAAGTTATTATTTAGTGGGATATCATGCAGTAACAACAACAGCTTTTAAACGTCTGGGAATAGATTTCATTGGCTCTTTCTTTCGTTTTTTGTGCAATTTCTGAGTAAGTGTTCAGCCGCACTACGAGTCTTACTGTTTCTAGTTCGCTTTTCGTTTCAATGGTGTATTTTCGTAATCTAGCCACCAGGTATCTCCAAATATGTTCCATTAAGTTTAAATCTAGCGATTGAGGAGATATTTCCAAGCTTAAAGGACAAATTTTGAGGCACCAAACGCGAACGTGTGCTTCTTATCGTTATCTTGATAAAAAACAAAGTTGTTTCCGATTACCAAATTTTGGGGTAATAGTTTTAAATTGCTTTTTAAAATATTTAAATGAACAGCATAATTCATTATTTCATCAAAAAATTCCAAATTTCCAAGTCCTGATGCTGATATGCACCCTCACACAAGAACATCTTCACCGTTCTGATTAACCGATCCAACTAAGTTCTTAAGTTTAAATTCCTCTTTTTTTCTTTCATTTACAATTATACAACAATTTAACCCAAAGTATTGAATTTATTTTCATCTATAAGTAAGGCGTTGTTCCAAAACGTTTTGAGCTTATTTATCATTGATTTTACGACGGGAAGCGAAAGTTTACTGTTTTTCGCACGAACACGAAAATTTGTGCGGGAAGATTTCTCCTTTAATCCAGCTAATCAGAGAACTTGGCGAACAATTTTAGGTGAAAATTAAACGTAAAATGTTTCATTCAATTCTGCAGAAACTTTTTCAGCACTCAAATGTGTATTTTTCATATTTTTTTTTTATCTGTAAACCTCCGATCACGCTTTGTTAACTTTGCCAGTTGACCTTTTCTTCTTACCTTGTTTTCGATCCGATTCTTGTCTTTAAAGCATTTTATCAAGTACTGCACTATAGAATGGTATAAATTAACCAATTTAGAAACATTTCAAATTAATTTATGGCTACTGTGAGGGAAAAAACCAAATTTCGAATCGTGTTTGTTGTTTTTTACGCATATCTGCCATTTGAAAACAATAAGCAGAATATTAGGGAATAAAAACACAAAAAATTAAAGTCAAATGACTTTACAGTATCACTACAATGCAAAAATAATGAAAAAAACCACATATGATAATTTTAATTATGAATTTATTCGAAACTATTTCAGTGTACGATGACTTTTGTGGCGTATTTTTTCTCTGTCTCTTCGTTTTTTGACATATTTCAAAAATAAAATCTGGAAATATTCCAAAAAAAACTACTGGGTTTTATTCACAATGGCATAGGAATGGAGTGAAAAAAAAAATTGGACTTCATATTCGAATTCAGTTTTGCGTTATTTCGGTTTTACTACAAAATTTCAAGGTGTACGAACACTTTTGGGAGCCACTGTATATCTTCGTAAATAAAGGTGATACTTTCTCGAAAAGATAAAAATAAATTTTACATAGTTCTTGAACGAATTTATAAAAATTAAATTAGTTAAAGCTTATTTCCAGCTATACGCGGTGAAGGGTGATAAAAAATCTTCTGTTGTTTTCTAAATTTGTTGCTGGTCCACTAAATGCATGGATGATTTGCCTTTTTGTTGTGGAGAGGCAGCGGAGTGACAACTGTAGCACATCTTTTATGTGACAAAAGTTACAGAACAATTAGTCTGTTTTATTTCTTGAAAAATTCGTAAAAATGTGAATTTTTGAAAATTTCCCAATATTTTTGGTAATACATGGGCATAATCGGAGTGGGGGGGGGGGGGGGGGAACGCCCCTCCATAGATCAGAGACGGGGGCACCGTGTTCACAGATTGACAATAAGACACTGTTGGAAAAATTAACTTAGAATTTCTATATTGTTGCTGGTGAAAGTCAGTAGCGTACCTAGGGGGTCTGGCGCTCGTGGCGAATTTAACAAATTGCGCCCCCCCCCCACACAGCGTCGTGCCGATGGGTAGTCACTGACCTCCCCAAAAAATTTTTGTTGGAAATATTGACCAATTGATTCGACAAATTTGGAGACAATATTGAATATCGGGGGGCACGGCAGTGCCCCCGCCAAGTCGAGCGCGAAGCAAACACTGCCGTACCATCCTTTACTGGAACCATTTCGCCGCATTTTCAGGCCCCTATTTGAGAACCTTCTGATGAGACCAGAATGCAGAAATTTTTGTCATCCAGTAAGCTATAATCACATACTTAAAATCCGAAATTTCGAGTCTGTAGGTCATTTAGTTCTGAAGTTAAGCGAAAGCAAAGTTTCGCATTTATGACACTCACTCACGATCATCAAAATAGAACTAGTACTTTCCATTAACTCAGGGAGGTGAAATTTGGTACAGAGTTAGGGTTTGATGACTACATAAAGGGAAAACTATAAAAACTAGGCTAATCGAAGATCTGGAGTGACCCTGATTAGAAAACACAAGAGCCCGATCAAACTATTAGAGATCGACATACCGCCTTTACAAAAAATATTCAACTTGGTGGGCCGCTTCATTTGATGTCAAAAATCGAAAGTCTGAAGTATCTAATGAAGAACCCTCAGCTGGTCTCAGCTGTATTATAGATATGATAATATCCCCTTCTACTATTGGTACATAAAAAATCGACTGTCATTGAAAAAGTCCAGCGTAGTGGGACACATCTTCTAATTTAATCTAGCCTAACTTTAGTCTACTCGAACATTACACAAATTAAATGTTTCTACAAAAAGAAGTGAAATCCCACCAAAACATTCTGTAAAAAAACTAGCCAAGTCTCGATGGAGCTGCTTGTTTATCTCTAAAAAGTAATGAAATCTTTTTAAAGTCATGACAAGTCTAAGGTTCCTTATTGCGATTTCTTTATTATTATAGTTAATGTTGTGCGACTTGGCCGTTAAAGGGTACACAAGGGTACAAAACCAGGTGCTCCATGACACCATTGCACCAATCTGTCGCCAGAATCGCTACCCATTGACGATGGAAAATTGCCACTTGGAGAACGTGTAAACAAAATTGACCTGTACCCACTAACGTATAAAGAATGTTTAACGGCCAAGTCACACAACATTAACTATAATAATAAAGAAATCGCAGTAAGGAACCTTAGACTTGTCATGACATTGTCTAGATTTCATTACTTTTTAGAGATAAACAAGCAGCTTCACCGAGACTTGGCTAGTTTTTTTACAGAATGTTTTTGGTGGGATTCTTATTTTCTATTTTTAAATTGTTTTCAATGATGCCCAATTTTCCTTCGCAGTAGATGTAATGTAGGGGAGGGTAGCCCAAAACGGGTAGTTTTTCGAAGAAAGCTCGGAAATTGTAGTTTTTGGACTTTAATCGAGACAATTTCGGTTTTTTGTATTATTTCAAACCCAATATTTATTTATAATCAAACCTAACAAACATGTGAAAAACCAGCTTTGCCCTACCATTGAGCTCAAAGCGAGTAAGCCGAACTAATTGTGGTTTGGTACATTTTCCAATCAAATATGAAGTTATAAATGATTAAAATAGTTGACTAGCCACCTGCCATCATATAAAAAGTATAAAACAGTTGTACTTATCCAATTTAAAGTCAGTACATTTGTTTATAAAACATAAAGAAATTACTGAGTTAATTAATAGACTAATTAATTGCCATTCTAAAAAATAACTTTTTAAAGTTATACATACTTATCCTAATGAAAGAGAAAACCACACGAGTCAAGAAATTTTAAACAATTTGCCCGACCCGCTTTGCCCAAAAGCACGTTTTTTATTTCAATAATTATAACCTTAAATTAATAATTAAAAAAAAAAACGGAATGACCATCGTAGTTTATAGGTGGATAGTGTCAGAATAAGTTAACATTATTGACAATAAAAAAATAAGCTGGTCTTCGACTAATCACAAGTTACAAAACTTTTCATTTTTTAAAAATGTATCATTTTTTTATTTTAAGCCTGGTTGCGCCATGCCGCTTCACTGCTGCTTCGCTGGGACTGATAATAACTCTGGGGTGTTCGGGTAAACACGACATACGTATTCATCGCCGCTAACACACAATGGGGGGGGGGGGGGGCATACGAAGGCCTACCAGTTTTGGGCTTCCCTCCCCTATGTATATTTGTGCATACTCGAATTTTTTCATTCGGTAAAATTGGGATTTCATTCGGGATATTCAGAATTCTCCCTTGTGTAAAAATTTTAGTTCTCCCCCCACCATTTCCCATAAATTCAATAAAACCAGTAATATTTTCAATTCGTTAAGAAATATATAAGAAATATAATGTACGCTCTTGAACCAAATGAGAACAAACATTTTTCAGTTCCTTTTATACACCAATGTATTTTCCCCTTTAGCTCTTTTTCTTGGGAGACTTTTTTTTATTTTTAATTTTATTTATAAAAACATTTTTCTACTCATAAGATCAATTTTTTTAAAAAATCTTTTAATTTCTAATAAGTCGAAATGCCGCCCCTCTAGCTGCTGCGCCCCTGCCGAGAGTCACTCCTGCCAACCCCTTGTTACGCTACTGGTGGTAGTGGCACAATATTTCATTTATACCCTCTTCAGTTTTTGGACTAACTAACTAACTAGTTTACTAACTTTTTATTAATAAAGAGAAAATAAGATTAAGTGACAGATTCAAGTAGCAAATGTAATTTATGTAACAGTTTGCTTTGCGTAGTTGACTAGCGCTTTTGCGAACTGAATAGTTATCCAGGAACATGCTGGCAATGGCGTCGATAAAGAGGGGATAGAGTTGGGGACAACCTCCCCCTCCCTTTAAAAAAAGTAAGGGGAAAAACCCGAAAACTCTTTTTTTCCCCTAGAGAGAGAGAGAAAAAAAAAACAGTACGATTTTTCCACTGAATATCATAGTGTTACAAAATTCACTGCTACCTCTCTCTCCCCCCCCCTCCTTCCAGCACCATTAAAGATCGTTTAAAATTTGTTTTCATGACATCATTGTCAAAAACATTCCGAGGGTATGCCCCATTACAGCAATGCCGCGTTGCTGCTACAATTACAGAACACCATAATTCCAATGTGTGCCCAAAAGTACGTTTTGAATTGTTATAAATACAAATTTGCATAAAAAAGTACGCTATTTTAAAAATAATTAATTTTAATAAATCAAAAATGGAACACACCTGCGGAATACGGTGTTCGCAGCGGGCATCTTCAATAATTGAATGCTTCAAATGCAAAACAATATTTCATTGTACCAATATCTTGGGATATGTTCAGTTAGATCTTAGGCTGCTTATACCGGGGAGTATATTGTATTCATAACCACCGTCATATTTGTTTTAACTAATTGCAATATGTGTTAAAACCAATGATCTGAACACATATTTCCACGGGGGGGGGGGGTGACCTCAAAACCTCTTCCCTGACTGAATCACTGGCTACGAGAAATCTTCATAACGGTGAATACTTTTGCATACAGCTAATTGTGTTCTCTATACACAGAGCTGCCAACCGCCTCGAAAAAATCGTCGCTTCTACGAATTACAGCGAAAAACAACGACGCTACGAAAACGGGTCCAAAAATTACGATTTTCTGTTCTTTTTTTTTAAATTTTTAACCCCTCCCCCTAAAAAAAAGTAGGGAAAAAAAAACCTCCATAAACTGCATGAAAACTAAACCGTTAAATTCAGAAAATCAAATTTATAAACGTGTGCTGACGATCTCTGCGCAACAAGCATCGCTCTTCGAAAGTTGCATCGTGTAAAGATGGATTGATCTTTAGATCGTGACGCTGATCCAGTTATTGAATCTTGGGCAATAAAGCGGAAAAACTGCCAAAAGTTCCGTGAAGAATATAAATTTTTTTTAAAATTCCATATTAATATTTTCTGTATCATATTTGAAATTTGTTAAGTAACATTTTTTTTTTATGTTCTTTATGCTGTTGACAATTCATCACTGTTTCGGCAGCAGCACCCCTCCCCCTCCTCCATTGAAAAAAGATTGCTACGATTTTGTATTTTAAAAGGTTTGGCAACTCTGTCTATACAGGACAGTCAACAGTGGCAAAAAATGAGTTACTGCGGCAACTGACATTTTGCGGTCCTTTTCACTATTAATAGAAAGTTTAGAAGATATCGGGCTTGACTCTATTATAAACCTGTTGACATTGCGCAGAATATTTTAGCTTCAGGGCCTACTTTTCGGAAATAATTCAGTCTTGTTTGTTTATGATTTAGCCCGATTTCCCTTTGTTTCCCGGAAGGTCTTCTTTAACGTTGGTCGGAAGCTTGACCTTAAAGCTATCGATGACTCTTTAGTTAGCCTTATTAAAGCTGTCTGATATCCTTCAAATCTATTCATTCTTTTGCACGCTGCTCATTCCTGTGAATGGCTACGTCATACATATATATTTTTTCTTCTTCCTTCCCTCCTTTTTTACTTTTCTTTTCTTTTTCTTTTTTTTTTTTAAGCCTGAAGACAAGATTCTACGTCAAAATAACTGATGTTCCTCAAAGTTTCTTGCACACACTTATTAAGAACATTGTGCGCTTGATCTCATGGGAACGACTTGTAAGTTTTCGTCCAATATTACAGATAAATGGATTGATAACACCAAAACGATCAGTAATAGAGTACATGATGAGAAAGGGACCCCTACCATTTTCGCTATTAGGCACCCGTGGGCGTGGCACTCAATTCGCACTTAGGTACCTAATAAAAAAACTTTAATCCAATAAATTAGATAGCTTTGTTAGAAACCCAACTACAATGTAAAAAGTAAAAAGAAACTCAAGTATCTATATATATAAAGGTGACGGTGTTTCTTTGTTTGTACTCGATGACCAGAAGCCCCCATAGCATCTACAGCCCTGAAGCTTGACACAAAATTCAAACGTACCCCGGGGGTCTGCACCTCGAAGCCCGAATTCTAAATTTTGAATTAGTTTTTTTCTAATTAATTAAGCTGAAAATTCACATGTTTCGCCAAATTGGTAGTTGAAAATATCCCCCCACCCCCTAACATTATGTATCGTTGGAAAGGAGTTTTTTTTCTGAACAAGAAGGTGTTTGTTCCATTTCTCTCACTTAATTAGAACCGGAGATGTAAGCGATTTTAATTGAGCCAATTTTTAAGGCTTCTCTTTCGAGAAAAAGCTATAACACTAGGTCCACTTTCCAGACAATTTTCAACTATAACACTAGGTTCATTTTCCAGACAATTTTTCAATTACTTTCTTTTTAAACATTTTGAAGGAAGTTGCCTTTGTTGCTTATGAATATTTTACTGTTATTTCTTCATTTTAAATTCATTGTGCGTATGTTAATTGATTTTCTTTTTAATTAGAAAGTCGCTTTGCGAATTTGGCGATGAATTCTGGAGTTTTTTACATTTGAAAGCTACTGCAAATGTAATTTTGATGTAATTTGTTTTTCTTTAATTCAACGGATTTTCTTTAAATTTTTGGCACAGGCATCGCTGTGCGGGTACTGCTAGTATAATATAAGGGAGATTTTCGGAATTGAGTAGAGGCACAAAGTCATCCCAGTTTTGGTGAAGATTCAAATGTTACATGCAACTTTGAACTAAAAAATTAACAAATAAATGAATTTAAAAAAATAAAATAAAATAATGACAAAAAATATAAACTGGTATGGTAAAAACCATGGTTTTTACCGTCCTGTCCAAAACCCTTGTGTCTAAAAGTATATCTGAAAGGCTTCAAAACCATACTTTCAGTAAAATTGTATTTCGTAAGAAAATATCAAAAACAGAATAAAATCTGTTGAAGTAATATTTAATATTAGACATTTATTGCTTGTGAATATTTAAGTTTATATATGTTTAAAAATTTATCGAACATATTTATAGAGTTGATTCTAGCCTAGTTACATAGAAGTTGCAATTCTTCATTAAAAGTTTCAATTAGTATGCAAGAATTTTCATTTTTTTTTTTAAATTTTAATAATAGGAACCATAGACTATTAATAAGAGTAGACCATAGACTAATAATAAGAATAGACCGAGCTATGGCAACCCTTTGCTGCTCATGAACCAAACCATGTGACTAGTAGATATCCTAGCAACAGCGGGCGTTGATCGTAACAGACGATCAACGCCCGTGAGAAATAAAATAAATAGAATTGATGGAACGCGGAATATTTATGGAGTCCGATTTGTAAATTTGTTATTCTAAGTTGTAAATATTTTGTTAATATAGTGAGTTTTTCGTTTAGATAGTATTGTGCATTTTCTTCAGTCATTTCAATAACTCTCTAAGCAATTAAAGATGCAAGCGCCAAAATAGAACCGGCAAACGGTAAGATTTTTACCTACAATTTCAATTTAAGATGCAGATTAGTACATTTTTGCGTTAACGCAAAACGTTTACTCCATTACGTTCACGCCAACGCTGACGTAGCAGTTCCAAATGAAATAAAAGTTACTGAAAACTGTGATCAAAAACTAATTGCTAATGTCAAAATAATTCATAACTAAAAGAAAAACAGTTCAATCTCCGCACCTGGAAAAAAATTATAATGAAAACACATTACTTAAAATACATGTCGAGTGCCAAACTATAGATTATGTTGCCATCTAGCAACCATGCTGCCAAAGTTTTCGCCAAGCCTTCCACCAGTCACATGATGTATCCATGAACCAATTTTTTGATCAGCAAGTCTGGGAAAGCTCGGTCTACTCTCATTATTAGTCTATGTAGTAGACCGAGTTATGGACCTAGAAGACTATGGAGCTAGAAGACCGAGCTACTTGTTTTGTTGCTCATAAACCAAATCATGTGACTGGTGGATTTCCTAGCAACAGCGGTCGTAACAGACGATCAACGCCCGCAAGAAATAAAATAAATAGAATTGATGGAACACGGAAGAATGATCTTTTATGGAGTCCGATTTGTAAATTTGTTATTCTAAGTTGTAAATATTTTGTTAATATAGTGAGTTTTTCGTTTAGATAGTATTGTGCATTTTCTTCAGTCAATTTCAATAACTTTCTCAGCAATTAAAGATGCAAGCGCCCAAAGAGAATCGACAAACGGTAAGATTTTTACATACAATTTCAATTTATGATACCTATTAGTATATTTTTGCGTTAACGCGAAACGTTTAAGCCATTACGTTCATGCCAACGCTGACGTAGCAGTTCCAGATGAAATAAAAGTTACTGAAAACTGTGATCAAAAACTAATTACTAATATCAAAATAATGCATAACTAAAAGAAAAACAATTCAATCTCTGCACCTGGAAAAAAATTATAATAAAAACACATTACGTCTTAAAATACATGTCGAGTGCCAAATAATGTTGCCATCTAGCAACCATGCTGCCAAAGTTTTCGCCAAGCCTCCCACCAGTCACATGATGTATCCATGAACCAATTTTTTCATCAGCAAGTCTGGGAAAGCTCGGTCTACTCTTATTATTAGTCTATTATAGGAACCAAATTTTCCATTATACATAAGCAAAAGCATGCATGCAAATGAGGGTGGTTAAAATATAGTGCAATAATTGACTTAAGTGCAATAAATGACAATATTTCAACTGAAGAAGAAGAAGAAAAAAAACTTTTAAGACCATTTTTTACAACTTCGAAGAAGTTTTTGTTCTTTTGACTATGGTTCCATTTCATGATCTGAAACAAACTTTCCACCTATCTACTCCTGGAAAATGCTGATATTTTTTCCAAAAAATTATCAAGCTATTGTATTTTTGCTAATATTAGTTACAGAATGCATTATATTAAAAACATAAATTAAAAATAAAAATTTCGCTGGTTTGGGAAAAGGGCTTACATTTCATTATCAATTTATTGATGAAGTGTGAGGTTTGAAAAAGAATTTTGGTGAAAGCATTATGTAAAAGCATTATGTAAAACAGTATAATGAAGAAACCATTTAAAATTTTAAGTATTTTTTGAGTCTAAATGTTACACATTTAATAGCATTCCTTTGGGCTAAAAGCGGAACTGAAATTGGTTACTTTTTGGTAGTATTGCAAGTTTTTTTTCATAACACTACATAAGGAGGTTTTTATGTAATAGAGTTAATGGCAATTTTTTTTTTTTGTGTAAAATGTTTTTTAAGATGGACATTCCAGAGATAGACATTATTTATTAATTGCGACTAATCAATATTTAGATTTTTGTATTAAAAGAAAGAGTGCACTAAGTAAGGCCTTGGACATAAATGAGGTCGATCCTTCATTTTTCTATGTAAGACAGCAAAAATTCTCCAAGTCATGATTTTATCGTCATCAGAAAGCCTAACTGATGACAAAGCGTTATCAACAATCAGTTTGCAGCTACAGTCATTGCAAAAGAGCTTTGAAAATTTTTTCTAGTCTTATCTCACTGTAAATTTTGTGTCTTCATGGTTCACTATATAGTTTACTAGTATAAAAAAATGTAAGTCGTTCTAGAAAACCAAAGTTATGGAGTTGACAAATTCAAAAAGAAATGTCATTGTGTACCGTCATTTTTACTTTCTTTTACAAAAAAGGAAGTATTGTATTTGCGAAAAAAGTTTCACTCAAAAATCGACCTTAATTTATGTTTTACTCACCCCTGAATGAATATTGAGTTTTTTTTTTTCGACTCGACCACACGTGGATAAGTGCCTAAGAACGTATAAACACGCGAAATATCAATTTTTACGATTACCGAGTTAATAACAACACGTTTTCTCGTGACGTCTGTATGTATGTATGTGCGTATGTGCGTATGTATGTCGCATAACTCAAGAACGGTATGTCCTACAAAGTTGAAATTTGGTACGTAGACTCCTAGTGGGATCTAGTTGTGCACCTCCCCTTTTGGTTGCATTTGGTTGTTTTTAAAGGGGTCTTTTGCCCCTTTTTGGGGGGAAATCATTGTTAATTTCGATGTAAACTCAAGTGGTGTTATAATTTGGCGGACACTTGGCGATATACCGCCATTTTTTGTCGCCAACTTGGCGACAAATTTGGTGATTTTTTTTTTTTAAATCTGGTTTCAATTTGGCCATTGTTGGTGATATTTAGAGAGTAAGCTATTGAATCACATTAAAATTACCAGTAATGGGGAAATGACATTAAATTGGAGTAAAAGGAAGTCATGTGATGCACACATCAGCTCTTCTGATTTAATAACCCTACAAGAGCGGCCAACGGCTCAATAAGGCCGTGATTGGCATTACGATTCTGGTGACTTTATTAATAACCCGAAGAATTGGTTGGAGGGTATGATCCTGTTCTGCATATACTGCACATATGTGCACGAACTGTGCGCAAGAGTGACCCCCCCCCACCAAAAAAAAAACAAAACAAATAACAATTACCAGTGCCCCAAATGTAACGATTGATTTTTCCACTGAAGTAAATATAGAATTTTTGATAATGTTTTTGAGATTATCAAATGGGGTTTAATATGTAATATGTCTTTATATTGAGAATTAAAAAAAATTTCTTTTTTTTTTTTAAGCTTATAGTTTGTTGATCCTTTTTGTTGTTTTTTAGAGTTAGCCTTATAGGTATCCCTTTGCCATTTTTGCTAAATTGTTGACAATCATAAATTAAGCTTAAATTTTCCCATAGAATGATATTTTTTCCTATTTTTATGAGTCCTTTGAGGCAGAGAGAGAGAGAGAGAGAGAGACAAAGGGATGTCTGCCTCTTCTCTGTTTTGGGGCAAGAAATAGTACTAGTAGCCCTGGCAGGTGCTGTTATTCAGTGTAGTTTAGAAAAAAAATTCAATGAAAGCCAACCTAGGATCTGAATGAACTTTAAGCGCATTTTACTCAGAACTTTAAAACGTCCACTTACATCCCTTTGTTTCTCACTGCCCCAATATGAATTGATTAGATTAGAACACCCTTTAGTTTCAGCATATTTTGGGACAGTTTAAGACGCTTTTAGATAGCTTTGGAAGGTAAAAAATAGCGGTTCTGTCCAAAAGCCAGTTTTGGACGTCCAAAACTGGAGTTCTGGTTTGATTGTTTCGATGTCGATTTCATCGTCAAACTGCATATGTGCGCTCTGCTGCGCAGTTTTAGAGGTATAATTGATTATTAAAGATTTTTGACTGTTAAAATAATACATCTAACTATTCAACACTATTTAAGTGTTCATGCAGCAGATAAAGCCTTTTATGGTTGAAAGCATTCATTGAGTTCAAACTTTTTTTAGCCCGGAAAAAAAAGTTATCACTCTGGAAAACTCTCATTAGTCCTATTTTAACTTACACACGAATGGCTGACTTGGATCCTGAACATGAGAAAACTTTTGTCTACCTTTGAGCGCAGAATCCCATGATCTTTGAATTAATTCAGGAAAATGGAGTCTGGCATAGAGAAGACGCAATAATTAACGACTCATTTTGTATTTAACATCCCTGATATCGTCCACAGTATTAAGATCGACCGTCTAAATTGGGTCAGCCACGTCATCCGCCTTAACAATGGCAGCATTCTGAAGAAAATTTTCATGGCCAAACCATATTGCATTAGAAGGTCAAAGCTGCCCAAAGAGGATACTGCGGAAGAGGATCATATTGTTTTTAGGTCGAAGGATTGGAATTGGAAGAGCTTAATTGCACATATCGGAAGTTGGGGACGACTGATGCAGAATTCCTTAGCCCAGCCTGGGCAGTTTTGCCACAGGTGATGATGATGATTAAAATACTCAATGACCGCAAGTATTATTTTACTGAACCGTATGTGGTTAGCGAGCTGTAGGTTGCCGACCCTTGACCTAATCAATTGTTGTCGTTGCTTTTAAAACTTTTCCATTCTTGCTATCCAGGACTGCGGAGTCGGAGGGAAACTACCCGACTCCGACTCCTGTATTTTGAAACGTTTGACTCCGACTCCGGCTCTTTTTTCTGTTCTTCAATTTTTTCCCCTCATGGGAAGGGGGAAAAACCCCTAAACAGTGATTGTATTAATTAATTTTTATGAAATTTTTGCGTCGCGTCTTATTGCAAAGCTAAGATGCATACAACGTTGAAAATTCAATTTGAAAATTCAATTTTCCAACAGTTGCGATGTTTAAAGTGAGATGACCCAAAAACTCCACATTTATTTAAAGAATGAGAAGGATTAATTTACTCTCCTTTTAATGTTTGACAAATTAATGTTGATCAAATCACGTGAATTCAATCTTTGAAAGCTGTAACTTTAGAGAAGGAAGCTTTCTTGCAAAGCCCCCGGGTGACACCCATCTCGTGGGGGGAGGATGGGGGACAGCTGAAGTTAATTTAAGAGTTTATAAAAAATTTAAATGCTTTTAATTCTGAAATTTTCCTCCAATAAAACTTAAATTATATTTTTTCTATAAAATTTCAATGAAAATGACTTAGGGGAACATCCGGCACAGATAAATAGCGTGGCAAAGTGAAATGGTGAAATATTTACTGTTTTTAGCTCCACCTATTTGGTATTATTTCGACTATGTAGTACCATATGTAGTTTATTCCAGTCAGGAAAAGAATACCACCGAAGATTATTTAATAATTCACTTATATATTTATTCATTCATTCACTTATTTTCTTTTTCATTCATTCTTTTACTCGCTCATTTATTTTTCTTCATATATTAATTGATTTATTCATTTAGTTATTCCTTTATTGCTTCATTATATTTTCATTTATTCATTCAATCTTTTATTTACTTATTCTTTTGATCAAAAATATGTTTCATAATCGAATCGAAACTATTTCATTTGAAAAATATTTCATTTTTCACTTTGCCCTATGAAAAAAAAAAAAAAAAATGAAGAATTTCCACCTTTTTTGAAGACTCAAATTTATTGCCAAAAATTAAAAATACTGTTTCAATGCAAGTTTTATTCTAAAATGTAATGTTCCTTTTTTATGTACTGCAATTTTTAAAACAAATTTCCAGTTTGTTCATTTCGAAAAAGCTCAGTCATCTTAACCATTTCCCTTTGCCCCACATGCCCCTACTATATTGGGAGAGGATGGGTACACATGCATCTGGAGTAAATTTTGCACAAAATGCGGTTCCGCCCAGGCTACGGGCCGACTTGCTCTAGGGGTACATTTCTTTTACTACTTTATAACTAAAATTAAAGTTTAAAAAAGCAAACAAACTTGAAAGTGATTAGTACTTTCGGTTCAAAAACTGCCTCTACTTAACAAAATATTAGTGAACAAAAACTTTGCTGATAGTTGCTATTAGTTAAAGAAAGTTATAAAAACAAGCTAACTAGCGAGTCGGCGGAGGAAGATATTACGGAAAGTGAAAGTTCGATAAATAGTGAAGCAAGCTATATATATATATATATATATATATATATATATATATATATATATATATATATATATATATATATATATATATATATATATATATATATATATATATATATATATATATATATATATATATATATATATATATATATATATATATATATAGTTGCCAAAGACGGTTTATTTTCTTATTGGAAAATCTTCATACATCAATTGAACCAATTTGTTGTCAATTTTTCTGAAAATGTATGGAGAGTCAGTGAAAATTAGAGAAAAAAAGAAGCTCGGAGACGGAGTCGGCATGTTTTCCCATGACTCCGACTCCGACTGCTTGACCCCAAATCAGTCCGATTAGCCCTGCTATAAACCTTCAAATAATAATAAGGTTGCAGTTTGGCATAAGTCATAGCAAGGACATTTTCAACTTTTAAACTTTTTTACTCATTGAAATTCAATTAAATCCTTGAATTCGAAAACCAACCATCTCCTTTGGTAAAACGTGGGAGATGACTGGTTCTCGGAATCTTCGATTCAATTTATTTATGTATTTAAACTAGTGCACAGTGCATACCACGAAGAGAAATTGTTGGTGAAAATTTTAGATTCATGTTCGACTATCTTAATTAGCATTTTTCAACCAAGAACATTAAATTGCTCATCTATCTGGGAATGACTTTTAGGTACTTTAGTGCAGAAAAAATGTTATTTACCTAATTATATCTATTTAGTATCTCATTTTATTTCGGATAATTAAAGTTTATTACGTCGAAAAAAAATAAATAAAAACTTCTATGGTTTATATGAAATACAAAAAAAAAAACAAAAAAAAAAAAAAAAAACAAATTTTCTTGTGCAGTTTTAATATTTTATTGTGCAGCACTAATATTTTAAATTTACCAGTAGCCTTCTAAAAGTGTAACGGTTATACTTTCGAGCATTCTACGTGCAAATACTACCAGCTCCCAAGCACGGATCCAGGGGATTGATCAAGGGGTCATGAACCAAAGGTTGTCTAAAACAGGGGAAAAGTAGCAGATTCTTTGGTTGTGTTCTACTAACGTCCAGGGCTGAGAAGTTCGAGAGAAAATGAACGATACTGACTCCGACTCCTGGAATCTACAAGCCTTCGACTCAGACTCTTTTGCCCCAAAATCAGTTCGTCTCTGACTCCGCAACCTTGGCCAAGCTGCAGACTCGGAGGTTAAAAGACTGACTCCGACTGACCATAGGTGGATTTAAGCCAAAATATTTGGGGGTGCAACAATAACAGGGACCTGGAGGAGGGGGGTATTCCTGGAATAACAAGGCAGTGGCGAAATCAGAAAATAATTTTAGGGCGGGACCCTTAAGTCTAAAAAACGCGATGTAAACCGTATTAAGTAAGATTAGGGGATGTGCAATCCTTAACATTTCAAACTGCAGAAAAAGTCTTAAACGAAAGTCGATATTAGAAGCAATGGGTGGATTCAGCTACTAATTTGGAATGGGATTCACGCCCCAGAAAAAATTTGAAATAGTAGCTTTGAAAACGCAGTTTTACAGTTCTTGGTGATGTTTTCATGGAAGAAAGGTGTGTGTGGCTCCAAGGGTATTTTTAGAAATTTTAGTCTTATAAATGTGATTATAGTCCATATTATAGTTTGGGTTAGGAATGAGACTCATAGACTGTCTCCAATCGATTTTTTGAAAAGCAGACAGAAATATGTACCCCCTCCCCTCCCCCATCCTACCTCTAACTTTTCATAATTGAAGTTTCAAAAACACTACGGAGGACAATTTTTGATGCTGTTACCGGGCGGGGTGTTCTGGAGCTCTCCCCTGGAAAATTTTCGAAATTGAAATCCTAAAAATGAAGTTCTTCTGCAATACTCCATGGTATTAAAAAAAGGATTCTCCCACTTAAATATTTCGAAATAGTAGTTTTCAAAACCAAAATATTAACACTCTTTGATGATATTAGAGAAAGGAGGTCGGAGGCCCTTTTTCGAATATTTTCAAAAATTAAAGTCTTAAACACATGAGTGCTAAGACCATATTTGGTAAACGTTAGGGGCACTGCAGTTTTGCAAAACTGAAGCTCCAAAAACGCAATTTTAAACGATTTTCGATGTATTTAGGTGATTAGAAGATCTTTCTTGGAAATTTTGCGAAAGTGAAGCCCAAAAAACGAAATTTGTGGTACTCTGTAATAACTTTGGCTGGAGAAAGGGCTTTGGAGAAGAAAAATTTTGAGGACTAATAGAAAAAATGAAAACAAAATAGAAAAAATGAAGGGAAAAAAAGGGAGGGGGGGGGGAGATATGAAAGAAAGAGGATTGTGCGAGGAGGGGGGAGGAGGCACACAATTCGCCGCCAATAATCTGAAGCTGTTGAAAAATTTAAATGTCAATATTTCTTTTTGAAAGAAATTAAGACTTTTTCCCAACATTCTTTTTTTTTTCGTAAAATAACTGCGTGTTCCCAAAATGAGATCTTTTCTTCTCTTCAATAATAAAGAATATTTTTTTAAAAACATCTACTCCGCATTTTGTGGAGAGGGTTACCAGTCTTGTGCCCCCTCCCCCCTGAATGCACCACTGCAACAAAATGTCCGGGAGTTCTCCTCCAAAAATGTTTGAAAAGCAATAGCCATGTTTTTTTTTCTTTTCTTTTTTTTTGACTTTATTAGCCATTGTTGTTTCAAAATAGAAGAATTGGTATTGATATACGAATAAATACCCAATTACAGAACATGCAATTATTCTATACAAAAACACAGCACTGAACAATAAATTGTTTGAGAAGTTTCTTTATTTGCATGAAATTATTTATTAAGTTTTTTTTTTCCAAATGGATAAAATTACTTTAATTCTTAATATGAGCACAGAGTTATGTTTTTCTTGCACTAGCGACGTGTGGTGATACACTGGATTCAAGTAAATTTACTAGTATAGCAGCTATGATTTTTTTCCCCCAACTGCGTTTCTGAGTGAAATATACTAAACTAATTTTTTCAAAATCCAACCAAAAATTTTGGGGGTGCGGCGCACCCCCTGGCACCCCCGTAAAACCGCCTATGCGACTGACTCTTGGAATTATAAATCCTTCTACTCCGACTCCTTTACCCCGTAATCAGTCCGACTCCAAGACTCCAACTCTGTCTTCCCATAAGATCCTCCTTCCGATTCGTGTGATCATATTTCAATAACGGCCCACTCCAAAACCAGAAGTTGGGTTCGCCCTTGACACGGATTTATGTTTCTAAAGAAAGTATAACATAATTGAGGCAGTGAGAAGCAAAGGGATGTAAAGTGGCAAAATTAAAAATTTGGAGATAACCAGTTCAAGTGGTAAGTGAACCTCTTCTGTGTTTTGGGGCAAGAGATAGTACTAGTAGCCCTGGTAGATGTAGCTCTACAGCATGATTTAGAAAAAAAAAATCAGTGAAAGTCTACCTGGGATCTCAAAACTTGAAAATGTCCACTTACACCCCTATGCTTCTCAATGCCTTATTTGAGTTAATTCTTTTCGCATTAATATCATAAACCATATTGTTTCAGAAAATAAACACATGAAATATTTCTTACCAACATGGTAATTCTAATTGAAATTCTATCTCTATGTAGTTATGACCAAACATGTCTTCCGTGATACGTTTCCATTTTCTTCTCTTGCGTTAAATGCCTTGAAGCAATTCCGAGACACGAATGGCTGACTACCTTCGGTTTCCATTTCATACGAGTGGAGTTGTGCGGCACGTGAGGATTATCGAAGGCTTTCTCTCGTGTTGTAGGAGCGCGAAAAGAGCGTGTTCGAAAAGTGTTTTTGAATTGTGCTCCGGTGCTGGAAGTGCCACTTTGGATTTTTATTTTCAAATTGTATTTTGTGCCATGTGAATTATTTGAAAAACAGAAAAAGGACTGATGTAGATATGGCTTGAAAAGTTTAAAATGTGATTAGAATCTTAGCTGTGATATTTGTGGTTCCTTCGTAAAATCGTTTTATGTGTTAGGTAAGTCATTTTAATACTTTATTGTGTTATAAAATAACATTTTAAGAAAAATTGAACTTTTTAATTATGAAACTTAATGGTTGTTTTATAATTGAAAAATAACATCTTTACTTTTTTATAATCTTTTCATACAAATGCCTTGATCACATATCAAATACATTCAGGCTGGGACCGACTAAAGGTATTTAGGGCCATTTGACAAACATGTATTTTGGGAGCTCGGCTCTCTCCCCTAGGATTGTCATTTCTTCTAATTTGACTCACAAACTTAGTTTCAGTAAACTATTACGGTAATAGGGTTCATCTTTCATTTTCTTTCTTTTTTTTTTTTTTTTTGAGGTTAGGGCATATACGAAATCAATCCCAAAGACTCACATAATTTTGACTAAAAATGTTTATTAGAAATTATTTATTAGCAAATTATATACAATGTGGTATGCATACAAGCCTAAATGGTGAATATTTTGAATATACATTTTTTAAAAATATTTATTCAAAATTACTTTCAAAAGAACATACATATTTTTTTTATGTATATATATATATATATATATATATAATATGTGTACAACAGAGTTGCATTTATTAGTATTTATACATAAGTGAACATTATTAATTATAAAGTATGCTCATTAATCCTACATAATTTATAAGAAAAAAAGGAAAAAATACTCCATTAATGAATTAACTGAGCATTTTTCATCGCGGCTTCTTAAATTTTGCGTGTGTAATTCCCCTCTAATAAGATTATTTTCCCTTTTGAAAAATTATGTTTTCAAGAAATTTTTGTTTGTAGATGGCTAAATAAAATTTTTTCTTTGAGCTCAATGTTAAAATTATTTCTCTATTTTCAAATGATTTTGTACGTAAAATAAGGAAGAGTTGAGCCCCCCCCCCCTTCAAGTGAGGGCCCGGGGCAGCTGCTTCTTTTGTCCTTGCGGTAATCTGGCGCTGCGTTCATGAGATATTTTGAGTTGATAATGTAGCATTTTGTCCCATTTTTTCCTGCTGAAAGTCACAATAGTTATTACATAAATTGCTGAAAGTTATTTCATAAAATAATTTTTCTCTTTAGTGCTATATATTTTTTTCCAATATAGTGCGACAAGTTTATTTTCTATAAAAGTTAAATTCTCTAGTTATATATTTGTTTTTGTTATTATTATTATTGTTGTTGTTATTATTATTATTAATATATTATTATTATTATTATTATTATTATTATTATTACTTTTGCATGGCAAGGGGACGTCCACAAATGATGTCCCACTTTTCGGTGGGAGGGAGGTTCATGGAATTGTGAGTTGGTGACAAGGGGAAAGGAAAAAGTGTGACAACACACATTTTGTTAAAATAAAAACATTTAAAAGGAAGATTAAGCATTTATATATTTTTTCATCTTGCGACTACTTTTAAGAGACAAAAATGATATTTTCTTCTGATGATTTTGTTTTGCTTCTTTATATAGATTAAGGTTTGAATCAAGTTCTAATTAAGGGTTTCAGTTTATTTTGTATTCATAAAGTAAAGATAAGATTTAAAGCAAAATAGCAAATTCTACTTTAACTTTCAAAATATTACTATTTTCAGTTGCTCTTTTATGTTAATACCCACTTTAATTACTGTTGTATGGGTTCTGCTTTTGTTCTAAACCGTAACTTCTTTCATATAAAACAGTTCAATTTCTTAGGGAACCCTAGTGTTCGAGGAACACAAGGGTTCCCTGAAGCTTTAATAGGGATTCTGCAAATGATCAATTCGTTTAATCGAGGCACCAAAATTTTAGTAAAAATTTAAAATTTTTTTAAACGATGTTTATTATTGTTCATTATCTGTTTTATATTTTTTATTTTTCATAGAAAATATTTAATACACCAAAAGAAAAACTTCATTAGCTTCTTTATTAAGATGTATTGAGATAAAATAGAGATACAATAATAACTTTGTAAAATTCTGTAGGATCACTTTTTGATATTATATTTTTTCTTCTCGTTGATCAAGATGCTCCTTCAAGAAAACGGAAGGCTAAATGGTTGAGTACCTCTGTTATAAATTAAGTAGGCGCCGAATGTGGGACAAAGTGAAATATTTAACATAGCTTACCTTTTTCAAAATGATTGAATTGGATTTTTTTAATAAAAATTACAGTGCATAAAGAAAGAACAAAGCGCATTAAAGCATTACTTTTCATTTTTAACAATAAATTTTTATCCTTAATAAAAAACATTGGAACATTTTTACTTGTTTCCCCATTTAGCCGAAACTACGGCTAAAACGAATATCTTGTTAATAAAGTTGATCTGCTATATAATTACGTTAAAAGTTTCGCGCATAATCCGTGCATTAAAATTCACGTTTCGGCTAAAACGAACAAACATTTCTGAGACCTTCTTTGAAAATTATCGCAATTAATTACTAGAACTTAGCCTTTTAAAATGGTTGTAGAATGCCACTTTTTACTGTAAAAGCACTTTTTTTCGCGAGGCTATAATTTTCGCGAACCCGTCATAGTCGCGAAAATTTCTCGCGAAAGGTTTGAACGTAATATATATAGTTAACTTTTAGTTCTGTTCATCGAAATTTTCAGCTCGCGAAATCACCTATGTCTCCATTTTTGCGAAAATTACGACTCACGAAAAGTAGTACGTTTACAATAGTAATTTTTTTTGTACAGAGAATAAAGCACTTGTTCACCAGTGGGCATTTCAATGTGCTAAGAGATCAAACTATATAGTTATATAGTTGAGCTTTGACCATCTAACCTTGACAATGTCTAGCTATTTTTCGGGTTAACGGAAGGGTATTTGGCCTTGCGTTGAACTGGGTTACTTTCGTAGATTTTCAAAAGTATTCAACTCAAACCTGTGCCACTAACAGTACCTTTTTCACAGAACTCCCCCAAAACAGGTAGACATTGTCAAGCTTAGAGGTAGCGACGACCAGAAAAAAACTCGGAAGTTTTGGAGAAAACACCAGTTTTTTTCATCTTTTTTCCGTTAGGGGTCAATTTACTCTCGGGTAAAATTGAAAATTTTATTATTTTTTGCTCAAAACAATGTTGTCAGAAGCTTATAATATTTAAACTCCGATGCTATTTTTCTTTATACTTTGGTTTAAGTTCAGATTCCCTCATGAAAACATTAACTTCGATAACGCAAGCTGTACGATAATTTAATTACATTGTACACCAAAGTATTTTTTGCTGCTTTTCTCAGTGAAACTGTTACGTATACACAAAACAAAATTAGTATATCTATTCTATCAATTAGAAACAATTTTTAAGTAATTTTCATTGAACGTGTGTATAGTATATTATATTTGCACAACGCAAGCATAAAAAACATTCAACAAACTTTAAAATAGAAAAAAAAAAGCTACTTTCTTTTTAAAATCTCAAAATTTACAAATAAAAAAATGAATGAATGAATGAATAAAAGTAATTAAAGCAAATTTCCCCCGCAAAAAAAAAAAAAAAAAAATCATTGAGCTTTTTACAAAAATTGCATCTTACTCAAAATTAACGGTTGAATGATCATTAAAGTAAACTGGATAATTTTTGGTGCTTACAACAAAGAAAGTTATTGGGCTAATTGTTTTAATAACAAAAGCTTGACGTATATTTCGGTTGAAAATAGATTGCGTATAGTTTTAAATATTTAGCCTTTTTTTATGTTTTCTTAGAAAATACTACTGTTAAACCACATTTTTATTTTTAAAAACTGAATTTTCTAATTTTTCCAGGAAAACTCTCGGAAAAAAAGCTTTTTATCCATCGTCTCAAAATTTCGAGAAATTTTATGTCTGTAGTCTAGGTCATAGCTTAAATAACCAGAGCCGCACTATATGCCTTTCATTGTGGACAGGAGTACTACTTCTTTACCGCACTTTTAAGAAATGCGGTCAGAAAATTTCGACATACAAAGGGGAATAAGCGTTTTGAGTCGAAATATGCGGATTGGGAAATTTAATAGGCATGAAAACCACTAAATAAAAGGGTTTTTTTTCCCAACAATGTTAAATTTTTAGAAGTAAGTTAAAATTTTCTCAATCACAAGATTCGTATTAGTAATAGTAAAATAATTGATATTCTTTTTGAAAAAAGGTATCCATTTTTTATCCCCCCCCCCCACAATTTTACATATTTATGGATTTTGTGAATAGCGTTTGAAACGTACAAATTCATGAATTTTTACCATTTCGAATTCTCCAAGTTTAACTGCTCTTTTAAAAGTAGGAAAATGTGGAGCAAAGTGAAACAGTTAAGATGACGGAGCTTTTTCAAAATGAACAAATTGGAAATTTGTTTTAATTATTACAGCACACAAAGAAAAAACATTGTATTTTATAATAAAACTTGCATTGAAATAATATTTTTTATTTTTGGCAGTAAAATTGTGCATTAAAAAAAAAATTGAAAATTTTCATTTTTTTTTCATGGGGTAAATGAAATATTTTTCGGATGAAATATTTTCTATTCGATTGTAAAAAAATATTTTTTAACAAATTAATGAGCAAAACAAAAAGAATAATTGAATAAATGAAAAGATAATGAAGCAATAAACTAATAAATAAATTAATTAATTAATACTTGAGGAAAAATAAATCTTTACTAATAATAAAGCTCAAAGTCTCTCTGTCAGGATGTCTGGATGTCTGTGACGCGCACAGCGCCTAAACCGTTCGACCGATTTTCATTAAATTTGGCACACAAAGTTAGTTTGTAGCATGGGGGTGTGCACCTCGAAGCGATTTTTCGAAAATTCGATTTTGTTATTTTTCTATTCCAATTTTAAGAACATTTTCCCGAGCAAAATTATCATAAGATGGACGAGTAAATTACTAAGTTGTCATAACGTGGAACCGTAACATGGGCAAGTCAATTGGCGAGAAATTCACCATACATTATTTGTAATTATACAAGCGAACCGAAAGACCTTTTAATTTTTCTACTACGGGCAAAGCCATGTGGGTACCATTAGTGAGTGAATTAATAAGTGAACTATTAAATGAAGCAATGAAAATAAATTAGTTAATAAATGAATACGTAAGTGGTTTAGTAAATGACTGAATGAATAAACCAAACGAACTATTTCACTTTGCCCCGCATGAACTTGACTAATTGTGAAAAATATAAACAATACAAATAAACTAAATATTAACTAAATAAATACTGCACCGAATATTATAAGGTCCCAATTTTTATTTAAAATGTTAATAACAAGTACTTTATCATTTGATAATATAAAAATATTTTTTGACTTACAAGAAAATATTAACATTTGAGTA
Source organism: Uloborus diversus (assembly GCF_026930045.1). Lineage (NCBI taxonomy): Eukaryota > Metazoa > Arthropoda > Arachnida > Araneae > Uloboridae > Uloborus > Uloborus diversus. The sequence continues at coordinate 159,851,231 of NC_072734.1, read as the reverse complement.
CGATTTTTTGAAAATTGTTTGTATTATCATATTTTTTGATTTTCAGAGGTAATTTTTTTTCTTGAACGAAATAGACTACATATGTTACTACATAGTTAAAATATTATTACGTAAGTGGTGCTAAAAGCGGAGTCAATATTTCACCATTTCACTTTGCCTCACATTCCCCTACTTTTATTTTCTTGTAACTGTTGTATTTTAATACTATAATATGAAAAAATGAAATAGAATGACATTAATACATTAATAGAATTTGATGATACATTTTATATAGGTTTCAAAGATTAGTACAAATCAATGATAAATGTCACATGAAAAAGTATTTTGTATCTTTTTTAATGCAAAAAAAAAAAAAAAAAAAAAACTATCAACAGTTCCATACTTTGAAATTCTATGCTATCGGTGTGGAAAAGTCAGAGAAGAGTCCTAGAAAAATCAGGGAAGTTGAGAGCTAATCTGGAATCGACACCCTGATTAAGCACGCAAGATTTTAATGAATTTCAAATTAATTCCGTACTTGAAGCTGTTTAATATTTCAATGAAGACTTTTGGATAAAATTTTTCTCATGTTCCAAATCTGATAAGATAGTGAACGTTTTTTGCCATAGTTTCTTTCTGTGTCAAGAAATCATTTTGCTCCAAGACACTTCCTGCACGACAATTTCAAAACAAAAATTGTAACCAGTTTTAAATCATAAATTTTAATCAAAGCCAAATATTCAAATTGATTATCATTAATATTAATTTTCTGATTTACTGATGCTTACAGCAGTCAAACTGCATTCTCGTTTGACGATTAAGTTAAATGGAAGTTCTTTTTTCTTTTCTTGTTTTATCTTCAATGTGGTTAGTGTAGTGTTTGTGACATCACAACAAGTTTAGATTGCTTTCGCGCGGATTAAAAATGAGAAAGTGGGACATGTAATTAAATAATTTAGACACCTGCTGTTATTATTAGGATGTTCAAAATTTATTTGCCTTTTTTCTTGTGAGGAGAATATTTAGCACTGCAGAACTTAGCGAATTAAAATATAACTTACTGTGAATCCATCGTCAGACATTGATCCAGTAATTTCCAATCTGTCAGGGGCGCCTCGTTAGGGAATCATAGAATGATTTTAAGAGATAGGCAGCTGTGTTACCAACCTATTATTTTTAACAGACACACACTTAAATTAAATTACAAGAAGGTTTATTTCGTCTGCTAGGAAGAAAAAGGGAAATTGATAGATTCGAACAAAATGGAAATCCCGCTCCACCTCCCGTAAAAACATATTATTAACACGCTTTTATTAGCTTCACCTGTATGTATGTATGTATGTATGTATGTATCTTGTAACGGAATCTTGCAGCTCAAATTTCGCCCACTTCTTGCGATCGGATTCTTTTGAAATTTGGCACGCGACCTCAGACCCGATGACAATGCAATATTCTATAATCAGATTAATTAATTAACTCTTTTAATTGTTAGTTTCCTCCAATTTTAATCAATATTTTGGCATAAATACAACAATTAGAAAAAGCAAAAATTTAAAAAAATACATTAAAAAATACTCGCAAAAATTATTTAAAAATATCTACAAAAACCTTTCATTTTTCTGCATCAGACAAAATTTGTTCCAATGTTCCAAGGTAATTAGAACATGAAATATAATTGTTTTTAACTAATTTCATGCCAAAACTTAGGTAAGCCTTCAATTGGAAATTCATTGCTGATCAGACCATTGTTGAACAAAACTTTTATTCAAATGCATCTCAAATTTTCAAAGTAATGAAGATATGATTTCCGCACACATACATCGATGACTGAGATTGATTAGCTTTTTTTGGGCAAATTTTATGAATATAAAAGATTTTGAACAATGTTGAAATGAATATTTTTTCGTAAAACAAGTTAAACTAAAAAGAAGAAAATAAAATAATAGTTTTAAAAAACTAAAAAAACACGCTTTCGTAGCAAAATGAACTAAAAAGTGAAAAATAATCTTTGGATAATAGTAGTTGACCAATCACTTAATTTTAATGTAATATAAAAAAGCGTGGGGGGCTTCTTATCAGTTGTCTTGAATTTCTTCCATTTGTTGTCCAAGCAAAAATGTAAATAGACAGCACCCCACGCTTTTTTGTATTACATTAAAATTAAGTGATTGGTCAACTACTATCATCCAAAGATTATTTTTCACTTTTTAGTTCATTTTGCTACGAAAGCGTGTTTTTTTTAGTTTTTTAAAACTATTATTTTATTTTAACTAAAGCACTCCTTACAATTTTAACTAAAGCTCTCCCTGTAGTTAGAACAACATGAAAACCCTACTCCCACCCAAAGAAAAAACAACTTGATTAAAATACATGTTCATTTGTGTCAGAAAACAAAAACGAGCTGATGTGTGCATCACATGGCTTCTTTTTACTCCAATTTTAATGTCATTTTCCCAATATTGGCAATTTCAATGTGATTCAATAGTTTACTCTCTAAATATCACCACCAGTAGCCAAATTGAAACAAGATTTAAAAAAAAAAAAATAAGAAAAAGAAAAAAAAAAGCCAAATTTGTCACCAAGTTGGCGACAAAACTTGGCGACCAAAAGACTGGCGATATAGCGCCAAGTGTCAGCCAAATTATTACCACTGAGTCTACATCGAAATTAATGATTCCCCCCCCAAAAAAGGGGCAAAAAACCCCTTTAGAAACACCTGAATGACACCAAAAGGGGAGGTGCATAACTAGACTCCACTAGGAGTCTACGTACCAAATTTCAACTTTCTAGGACATACCGATCTTGAATTATGCGACATACATCCGCACATCCGCACATACGCACATATGCACATCCGCACATATGCACATACGCACATACATACATACATACGTACATACGGACGTCACAAGAAAAGTCGTTGTAATTAACTCGGGGAATGTCAAAATGGATATTTCGGGTGTTTATACGTTCTTAGACACTTATCCGCGTGTGGTCGGGTTGAAAAAAAAAAAAAAAAAAAAAAAAAAAACTCAACATCAATTCGGGTGTGAGGTAAATGGAAATTAAGGCCGAATTTTGAGTGAACATTTTTTTGCGAATACAATACTTCCTTTTTTGTAAAAGGAAGTAATTAGTAAAATGCCAAAATTAGGAATAGGGTTTGAACGCCCTCACTAAGAACATCGATATCTTTTCAACGACACTACACTTTGAGAAAATGTACTCTCAGAATCATCTCCCAGCCATTGCATTAACATTGTACTAATCTTTCAACTTTGTGACATTTAAAACATCTATTTTGCTGTAATGAGTTGCTATCAGGCCCGGATCTACGCACCCGCAGACCCTTCAGGGCGGGGGGGGGGACACGTCCTTAAGGGGACCAACAACTCATGAAGTTGAACAAAAAATTGAAAAAAAAAAAAAAAAAAAAACCCCAGCTGATGCGTGCATCACATGACTTTCTTTTACTCCAATTTAATGTCATTTTCTCATTATTGGCAATTTTAATGTGATTCAATAGTTTACTCTCTAAATATCACCAACAGTGACGAATTTGAAACCAAATTAAAGAAAAGAAAAGGAAAAAAAAATCGCAAAATTTGTCGCCAAGTTGGTGACAAAACTTGGCGACCAAAAGACTGGCGATGTATCACCAAGTGTCCGCCAAATTATAACACCACTTGAGTTTACATCGAAATTAACAATTATTTCCTCCCAAAAAGGGGCAAAAGACCCATTTAGAAACACCCGAATGCAACCAAAAGGGGAGGTGCACAACTAGTCCCCACTAGGAGTCTACGTACCAAATTTCAACTTTCTAGGACATACTGTTCTTGAGATATGCGACACACATACGTATATACAGACGTCATGAGAAAACTAATCGTAATTAACTCGGGAATCGTCAAAATGCATATTTCGCGTGTCTATACGTTCTTAGGCACTTATCCATGGGGGGTCGAGTCGAAAAAAAAAACTCAACATTCATTCGGGGTGAGCAAAATGGAAATTAAGGTCGGTTTTTGAGTGAAAATTTTTTCGCGAATACAATACTTCCCTTTTTGTAAAAGGAAGTAAAAAAAAGAAAAGAAAACCTAGCGATTTGACTTATTTACGTTATAAATATACACTGCTGGTCTCTGGGGAGAGTAATTACAGATTTTGTAGCAGGGGACCCCAAAATTTATAGATCTGTGCCTGGTTGCTATGCTAGACTGCAACATGTTTTGACAATGTAGTAATATGCTGAGGCCAAAAGAAAGAAGTAGTTCACAACGTGGTGTCCGAATTATGAATTGTTGGTTAAATTTGGCATTTTACTTTAGAAATCGGATTATTTCCACGTATATTGTCGGCACCATGCATAACTGACGAACGTGAAAATAGCCACTTTGCAAGAAAGCCAAAACAATGAATATAATTTTTTTCCATATGACTTGTTTAGCTACTTTCAATGTTTTAATTTTTATAGATAACTACTATGGTAGGCACAAAAATTTTGACAACTACTGCTTCAATCGACCAACTTGATTGTCACAGTCACACAATGCGCAAATGAGCTGACAGCAATTTCGAATAGCTTGTTATGGCAGCGCTAATGGTGAGTGTGACACGTTAAATATGTCGTGGTCACAAAGTCCTCCAAGTTCCCTTTCCTCCCCCAAAAACGTTCCGCTTACATTGAGCGTTTAGGAAAACCTAACTTCAACTAGCTTCAAAATTCTTCCAAGCATCCAGAAAACTATGTAAAACGATCGCGATTTTTGGCCTAAGTATTTTCTCTGATGGAAATAACTTTTTGTATAGTAGAGAAATGTGAAGTAAAGTTAAAGAGCGAGGCAAAGTGATCATTTTCCCCTTTTATTTAAAGGTAAAAATTAATTGCCAAAAATGAAAAATAACGTTCAATTTGAGTTTATTATAAAATACAGTGTTCTCTCTTTTATGTAATGTAATTTTCAAAGCAAATTTCCAATTTGTTCATTTGGAAAACTTTTAGTTATCTGAAGTATGTCACTTGCCCCACTTTCCACAACGTTTATTGATATCATTCTTAATTTATAGTGTTTTCGCCATTATTTATTATCTTTGACAGAACGGAAAAGAGAAGACCTGTTAAAATGCAAGTAATAAAACCAATATTGGTGTTTCAGAAAGTTAACTCGTTTAGTCCACGCGATCTTTTTTGTTCATCTTGCTATTTCTTGTAATTTTTGTTAAACGCGAAGGAGAAATAAAGTGTATATTTTTAGAAATTAACAAGGCAGATCGAAGCTTTTAAGCTTAGTCGGACAAATTCTTATACGCCATTATCCTCTCAAAGTATCAATCTTTGAGATTATCAGAGCAAATAATTAATCTGTTACGGATTTAAACCAGAGATTAAAGGTTGTGTATCAATACAATGAATGTTTTTCTTCCTTTTGTTTCTTTTTTGCGAACAATGGAATTAAATGTTATATGGAATGTTGGTCGCACTTCAATTGTCAATTGGATTTACATTAAAATGTATGCCTGTGCTTGAGAGCTTTTATTTCGATTATTTATTCTTTTGTTGCACGAACTTCCGTGATATTATTTGCATCCAAGTGATAAAGGCAGAATCTTGCCTTGAACAAACTCCATGTGTTAAAACCAGTATGCAATTCGTACACTGTTAAAAAAATTTCCTGAAAATAACGGATAAAGTACCGGCAGCAAAGTTGCCGTAAATATTACGTTTCCGTTAAATTATTTTCCGTGAATTAACAGAAGTTCCATTTCTCATTTCTCCGTTTAGTTCTGTTCTTCCATTTATAAATTTTCCGCGATTTAACGAAAATTCCATTTCTCTTCTTTCCGTTGATCTATTTTTCCGTTTTTAAATTTTTCGTTCATCTATTTTTCCGTTTTTAAATTTTCTGTATCTTTACAGAACTTTCGGTTCTTGATTTTTCGTTGCGCTATTTTTTCGTTTCTCATTTTTACATATTTTACTGAAATTTCACTCTCGTTTTTCTATCCTATGTTTAAAATAATATATATTATAAAAATAGTTAACCATTCAAAAACTATTATTTTTTTAATTTGTATTTATTACTTAAATATATTTTAAGTGAAATTTTTGCTTGATAACTTACCTTTCAAGCATCTATCTTGAAATTTGCACCTTCAGATGAATAAAAATAATCGAAAAGTACCAGCAAGGAAATTAGTGGATTTGAATATAACACCAATTTTTGATGCTGATACTGCTTGATATTTTCTTCCACATCTCCTCGTACATATTCTGGCATGGCATGGAAAAGCATACATGAAAAATAGAATATTTTTTTTTGCAGAATGAGTCAAATAAAATACCATTAAAAACCGGTTGACTTTATCTTGGAATAATATACCTGATGGAGGGTACCGCATACCAATTTACTGTGTTTAAAAACAGAATCATTGACATACACGTGAAGAATTTTTTGCTCAGTTGATGTATACCCCCCACCCCCGGTGATTTCCGCGTTAGAGCAAAAACAGTAACTTTATAATAGTTCTATAAATTCTAAATCAGCTACCATCGGAATTCTATCAAATGCATATTAACAAGAAAAATACATTTGTATATTAACATGTTCAAAGATATTCTACAATATTTACATGTGACCAGCGGTGCTAAGTTTAAGTGTCTCCATTGCGTCTGTACACAAGTAATCCAATAGCCTTTATTTTAAATGGATAACACGAGATTCTAAAACTATTCTCACCGCTAGAACACACAATATGACTAACGAACAGAATTGTTCGAAGTATTGAGCAAAATAATACACCGCAATAATATTCTAATACTGACTCAGTAAAACTCACATCAAATTACCAGGGCGATCAAAACACAGCTGCCTGTCTGAAAATGGCGCAAACATTTTTCCAAACTTACAAAGTCCAAAGGCGTAAAAACAATTTCGACATACGAGTATATTACTTTCCAGGCATGAAATAGCAAGCTATCTATTTTGTCTTCGACATCTGAGTTGTTATTCTAAATAAGCTTTTAATTAAAAAATGTAACAGTGCGATTTAATAAGCACTATCAAAAAGCGATGTTTATCATAACTTGAAGGCTAATCAGGATACTAACAAAGTACAGCACAGCGGCAACCCTAGAAATGGAAAAATTCTGTTTTCGTTACTTTCTTTCGTGATATTTCTGTTTTTGGAAGGAAAAAATACGTTTTGTAGCATTACGGAAATATTCTGTTAAAATCAGTCAGAAAACTACCTGAACTTTCAGGTTTTTTTTAACAGTGTACATAACAAATAGTGCTTCGTTCAGATTCAGACTTTTTGCTCTGAGAGAGCACTTTGAGCATTAGGAAGGGGGGGGGGGGCAAGCTAGGTTTTCAGGGGGAGGAACGGGACCACTCCTCTCCCCTCCGAGATATATTCAGCACTACTTACTTTGAATCAAAACTTCATATATTTAAACAGTAATTTGTAAATTATCTAAAAGGTAGGAAGGGGTGAATTTGATTTCGAAAATTTTTCGTAATCTAAATCGTGAAAACAAGATTGTGAGCCGTTTCAGTAACGTTAGAAAACGGAGGGAGCTTCATGGACTCTCCCCTGGAATTATTTTGGAATTGAAACATTAAAAACGCAATTGTAGACTATCTTCGAGGACATGAAGTAGAGGGGAGTTTAGCTATGAAAAATTTTCAAAATTAAGATTCTAAAAATGAAATTTCAGACGATCTTTAAAGATGTTAAGAGGAATTTATGGTCACACTTCCAGAAAAATTTCTTACTTGAAGTCATGAAAACGCAAATGTAGGTGATCTCTGATAACGTTAGAAAAAAGCGGGAGGATTTGGGCCTCTCCCATTAAATTTTTCCGAATTGAAGTCCTAAATGCTCTCATGTTATTCTTGTATGTATAAATATATTTTTTTTTGTCTTAAGCTTTTGTGATTTTTGCTTACTTTTGCAAGCCTCATGTGATACTTTGTGGTGCATGAGGAGTTTTGAAATCTCTTTTAAATAAATAAATAAAAAAAAGTCCTAAACGCGTGACTGTAAGCTATATCTTTTGGTGACTTTAAGGAAAATGTGGGTCAGGACTCTCCACTGGAAACTTTTCAAAATTAAGTCCTGGAAATTCAAATGCAGCTATCTTTGATGACGTTAGGATGGGTATGTAGTTCGGGACTCTTCTCGATTTTTTTATTCATTTGTTTTTTAAACTGAAGTTTTAAAAAGCAGTTTTTACGTACGTGTAATGACCATAACGAACGGGTGACAACAAATCCCGTGCGTTTTGGGTAGCGCGAGAAAAGAATAAGTCTTCGACTCATGCAAGGTTGCGGGTATATCTTGTTCGGATTGTGGCATTACTAAAATACTATAAATTTTACCGAAATGTCTGAAAATAAAAATGGGTTTCTGGTATGTTGGCTTTTATTTTTTAGAGCAGTAATATCTAACCTAAGGCCTGCGGCTATATGGGACCTGCAAAGTGGATCCACGTGGCCCGTTGTTATGTTTATTGTTAAGAATCGGAAACTGCATTCTGAAACCTTCCAAAACAAACCGATCACCTTCATGTGATATTACGAATGATTGTGACAAACTGGAAACTACAGTTCAATCTTGTTTACCCGGGCTAGTTGGGACCAAAGGCAGTCCGGATAAACGAAAATCCGGATAATAAAAAGAACAAATTCTTAAATTTGCAGACATTTTTATTACAGAAAAATACAATGCGTTCTAACAAAACTACCGGTAGCGTTTCTCGCAAATAAGTGAGCGCGGAATGTTGTTAAAGTCATTATTTAACAAAAAAAAAAAAAAAGAAAAAAAAAATCAAAACTGACTGGGTTTAATGTTTTTCATGCCGAAAATAGCGGCACAAGTCAAATACAATGTACCGTAAGAATTGTGGTATGGAAATAATCCGCGAAAAGATCAAAAACAAGAAATAATAACATAGATGGCATCTCTCCCACACGATATGGGAGAGATGGCTTGTTGTAACTAACAATTTTTATTTTTTATTTATTTTTTATTTGCGTCGAAAGCACGTTAATGGCGATTTAAATACTTAATAATAGTGTAACTTTAAAATGAAACATAAAGGGTTGCTTTTTATTGCATTTTTAATTTTTCACATAATTTCTACAAAGAGTATGGCGTCTCTCACACTTATACCCTACTTGTTTTGACCCTTTGTTTTGGTTTTTGTTTTTGTTTTTAGCAATATTTTTAAGATGCATTAAGCCCTCTTTCATGCTTATTTCTTCTTTCTTTTACTTTTACCGGAAAGTAGACTAAAAAGCAAATAAATGAGCGAATAAAATCTAGTTACATTTTTAAAACAGCTAAGTATGTTGTTTTTGGAGCTGTAACGAGTAAAATTTCTTGAAGAAAATAAATTAAAGAAAAGAAAAAAAAAAAAGAAAATGAAAAATCTCTGAGATAGAAAAAAGGGGTAAAAGAAGCGTAGGGTTAGGATAAAAATAAAAAATGAATACAATAACGAACAATTTTGATGGTACAACTATTTTAATTCACTTAGGTATCTGTGATCATCTGGAATAGTTAGGAGTCATGGCGCCGGTGCCCCGAAGCAACTTACAGATCTCGGATGAAGAATCAGATGAAGACAACGACGAGAAAACCCCTCTGGTTGAGAATCCGTACGACAGGTAAGAGTTTAATATCAAATATTTCATCCTACACAGTGTGAAAAGATTTTTTGCTGAACTCTAAGTAAACTTTCCGTCGCGTAGTAATAACTTAAACGATACTTTAATAAAATTTTCATAACTTACATTTTTTAGGGAGTCTTATCTTTATTAATAATAAAGCTGAAAATCTCTCTGTCTGTCAAGATCTCTCTGACGTGCATAGCGCCTAGACCGTTCGGCTGATTTTCATGAAATTTGGCACAGAATTAGTTTGTAGCATGGGGGTGTGCACCTCGAAGCGATTTTTCGAAAATTCGATTTTGTTCTTTTTCTATTCCAATTTTAAGAACATTTTTCTGAGCAAAATTATCATAAGATGGACGAGTAAATTACAAAGTTATCATAACGTGAAACTGTAACATTGGCAAGCCAATCGGCAAAAAATTCATCATACATTATTTGTAAATATACAGGCGAACCAAAAGACCTTTCAATTTTCTACTACGGGCAAAGCCGTGCGGGTGCCACTAGTTTTATATACAGTGGGCACCGTTTAATAGAACCAGTGGTTAATGAATCAACCACTTTAATGAATCAAATCGTCAGAAACGGAACAAAATCCAGCTTTATTGAATCTGCCGCTTTATGGAATCAAAACTTTTTAGAACGAACGTGATTCATATAAGCAGCGGCCACTGTAGTATAAAAATATATCCCCCTGCAGCTTGAAGTAAACTTTCCTTTAGGGCGCGAGAGGGGTAGGTGGTGGAGAAAGTCTTCTTAACACTTTTGTTTTTTACACTATTAAGATTAATCAAATCGTTTTTACTTATTTCCAAAAATATATATACTTTTTGGTATTTACTACATTGGATATATTTTATGAAATTTCGGAACTTCGAGGGAATAAAAACCATCCATCGACTAAAAACGACAATGGGGTTGTTTCCTTCAGTCAAAAGTACTACTTTTAGTCACTGAAATTGATAGAATAAGCAAAAATAAAAGCATGGACACAGAAAATACTTTCATTTTCCCAACAGTTATTTTTTAATTAATTTTTTAAACTTTCCGATTTTTCAAACAAGGCGTGGTCTTGATGACGTCACAAATGATGCACTTTGGCCCATATTTTTACTGCGTTTCCACGTTATGATAATCAAGAAGCGAATTAAAAATTGCGCTCTACGCTTGCTATCAACCATATCGTTGCCAATAAATGTGAGTAAAGATGCGAATTAAAATTTTGCTCTGCGACTGGCAACACTGAATGGCATTTCATCATTTGTGATATCATCAGGACAAGCGTAAACAATGAAAGAGCACCGATTAAAGTAATTTTTCAAAAATATTAAACTTGAACAAATTATGTAAAACAGGTCAGATCCTATGTTTTTAAACATGCTCTTTCAGAAAAAAATACTTTGTAATTTTTGGAAACTACCAAATTACCTCCAATAGTAGACTGGCGCAACCGCCATTTTAGATCAGAGCGCGTGTTTGCACGGTTGTCTTTCCAGGTTTGATATAACGTTTTGGCAAAGTTTTCAGGGGCAACCAGAACTTAAATATTTTATTTAAATATTTAAGGGGAAATTATCAATTTTCAGAATTTAACTTCGAATTTTACCCAATGATAAAATACGAGGATATACGCATAGCTACGAGAAGAAAAATTAGGCATAGAAAAAAAAAAAAAAAAACGAGGGTGGAGGGGGGGGGGAGTTTCTGTAGCCATAATAGTGGTTTCATATTACTACCGTAGGATTAATAATCTGGCTTGAAAATAAGGCTCATGGGAGGTAAACCGTCAAACCCCCCTAACTGCACAAACAAGTAATGCTATTCAAAAACCTTGCAACATGCGTAGATACAAGGGTGAAGCGATGGGGGCTATGGCCGCTCCCTTTATGGACTCTCCACTGGTAATTTTTCGATATTGAAGTTCAAAAAACATAAATTCAGATAATCTTTGATGATCTCAGGGGAAGGGAGGTCTGGCGCTCTTCCCCAGAAACGTTTCGGAATTGAAGCCCTAAACATTCGTGATTAGCAATCGTAAGTAAGGATATCTAGCAAGGGAAAGTAATAAATATTGGAGAAAAAAAAATCGCCCCATCCTTGAAAAATTTCTGAATTCTCCCTCGCCTTGCAAATACGCTGTAAGGTGGAATAGTGATCACTTCAGCAACTTAAGCTACGATAGGATTGTCGTCAGAAATAAGAAATAAAAAGTTTTTCTTTTCATTTTCAGACGGAAAGAAGATGTAAAGGGGTGGGATGTCTTCGTAGTGACCCCACCAGAAGAGGAGGATGAAACAGCCACATCCAAGGCCATCGACATCACACTCAAACTGCTTAAATTATTCGTTTATTTGCTCACCTTTGCTGTAGTTTTGTTGTCGGCCGTCATAGCTAAAGGCAGCTTCCTCTTCATGACTTCGCAAGTGCAACCTGACAAAAAGTTACCTGTGTGCAAGAAAGGATTAGGTAAATAAAATCTTTCTCTGTTATGAAAACTTTCAGAGTCAAATTCGTCGAATTACTTGGTATTATTCACCGTTTCCTCTGTGTAGTCTTCTATAGAATTGAAAAAAAGAAAGAAAAAAAACTTCATGGAATGTCAATAAATTGTTTCTACTGTTCCAGTAGTGAACTTGTGTTCTTCAGCATATTAAGGCGCAGTAAAGTCAGTAACGTGGTATTGATTCAGCAGTTCAAAAAAGAAATTACTACATGTGTGAATTCCGTGTTCCTTATAATAAACAATGTTTTAAAAATAAAAATTGGAAAAGGATCTCTACTCATGCATTGACTGAAAACATAGCATACATGGGTCATTCCGGTGAACATGGTACATTTCAGTTTTCAAAACTGTTTTTTCCAAAGTCATCTAATCCAACAAATATTAATGTCGAATAATGGCAAAAGGGTTTAATTTATCTGAACGATAAAAATTAATTAGCTCAACTTGGTATTAATATCTAATTTTCTCAGTTCTTTTATCAGAAATGAAAGATTTTGTCCACTCTGTTACACATTTAAAAACAAAAACAAATTCAAAATTTTCAATTTTTTTTTTGAATTTTTTTCGTTTAATATAAACAAATGCAACATATCTTTCATACAAATGCTTAAAATGTCATTTTAAAAGGCACATTTAAGTTTTATTGCTAATTATCTTACTCAAAAATACAAATTTAAAAAAATCATTTGCAAAAGTTAGATTATTATATGAAACAAACTTGAAAAAAGATTGAAGTTGGATTATCCTAATTAGTAATTGTGTAGTTCTATGCAAATTAGCCTTAAAATTAAATATTTAAAAAAAAATTACAATCAAATCAGTTAAAATATTCCTATAACAGAGTGGACTATTATTGAAGATAGAAGTAATCTCTATGTTTAAGCAAAGAAAATAGATAGACAATGTTTCATTTTGTAAAATTTTGTATTTAATTCAATTTTTCTATAAATTTGTTAAGCTAAGCTTTTTGAAAAACATCAATAGCATATGGGACTTATTTACTATTTCCATAAATATTGTCCATTTTGTTACACAAGAAGTGTAACAGAGTGGACAAATAAGTAGTTAATTTTTTTTTCTAAACCTAAACATAAAGTAACAGTTAAAATAGTAATACAAAAGTAAAGAGTAACTCTGAAATTACTATTTTATATGCAATTTAGATTTTGTTTAAAATTTTAATTAGTAAAATTAATGTAACATAGTGGACATTTTGTTACTCAATTTTACTATCAGAGACTAAGAATGAATCTTACCTTGCTTGTTGACTGTTGAATCCACTAAGGTTAGCTAAACATTGAGTTTTTACCATCTTGTCATCTCAAAAGTATTGGTAGTTTTTTTGTAAAAATATTTTTTTATTCTTTAATAACTGTAACAGAGTGGACATTTCAAAATTTGTTAAATGTAGGGACAATTGTAAATTCTCTGCATTTTCATTAAAAAAATATTTTTCTAAAAAAATTTATTGTTTAAACTGTTACAAGAAAGGTGTTGCAATATAATTAGAAAATTTTTTTGTTATTGCATCTGAGCAATTACTTAACTCACTTTTTAACTGTCACTGTTTTGAAGCTGGGACATCAAGTTTTTGCCTTTTTGACTAACATAATGTTTTTTAAAAAAATTCCCAAGTCAAAATATTAAAAACAAAAATTACTTCATGAAACAGAATTGCATGAAGAATAAAGAAAAAAATATGATTAATTCATATTAACTGTCAAATTTTCTGTAAAAAATCCAAAAGTGCCGGACATGAAATGTACCATTTTCATCGGTATGACCCATGTATAACGTTAACACAATCACCCCCTATCCTGTCTGTCCTATGTTAACCGTTTTCGACAGTATACACTGATCATTAAAACTATAAGCACAAAATTATACATAGTACTAAAAAGTCCATCCAAATATCTCTAAATAGGATAGAGTTAAAGACTCGCAATTGTGTTTTACGCCCACATAGCTAACATTATTGTAAATTTATTGTAAAGAGAAAACCATCGTTGGAAGGAAGGTGTTTTTGTGACCTCAGATAATTAGTTTGAAGTTGTTTTGTTGTAAAATTCTACAACAGCTAACTTGCAGGTATGTGTACACTCTTATTTTCAACTGTTAATTTATTCTTCACGACTATTAAATGTATACGTTTAGTCCTATGTTCATGCTTTTATTTATTTTTGCATAGTGCTCTGTTAGCCAATTATAATGCACCCAAGTCCAACATGGCGAAGAAGGGTAATGATGCTCATGTAAGCAGGCGTGATACCGGCTCAGTGATTGAAATCAGGTCACTATGGTAAACCTGCTGTATGATGGTGATGGTGGTGGTGATGATTTGCTTCCATTCAAATACAAACAGAATCTGTGTTTAGACAGAAATCTGCATTTTTCATGAAGATTTCAGGATGGATAAGGAAACCTGATTTTGCTTCACTTAATGTGTGGTTACAATATGAAGAAAGTAGTCGCATAAAGCCTCATGTACTGATCAAGCATCTGTAGGATGAGAACATCCCACACATCTACATATATGACCTTTGTCGTACTTCAAGTTTAATCCAAACTTCGAACGCAATTACCAAACTACCCTACCTTGTCGGGCATTACCGCTCAAGCAATATGGTATAGTCAAAAAATTCCTGAAAATTTTATGCAAATTCATTTGATGAAAACTGTTTTTAAGGTTTTGTAGTCATACTTCGTGAAAAAAAAAAAAAAAAAACTTTTTGTGATATTTGACCATTTATTCATGTTTTCTCTTAAGTGGCAGGGGAAACATTTTCCTAAAAAAGAATTTCGAAACCAATGCGCAAACGGCTCAACTAGTGAGGGAAAAACGATTAATAAATTAAATAGTATTAATGAGTTGAAAATAAGACTGAAGATGTCATCTCCAGTTCTAAGGAAAGATGAAAACTTGTAGGCTTGTATCATAAAAAAGGTTTAACAAATTTAGGGGATTTTGGATTTGGAGGTCTTTCAGTATTAGTTTTTTTTTTTTCGTAAAAAACCGAGCTCCAATCCTGAATAAAAAGGTAATGTTAGTTATTGATAATAACTTCCTTTTCAGTTTTCAACAGTAAAAATGTCAAAAGATTTGGTTGATTAAAATTAAGTTTGTCGTCAACATTAAAAAGTAATAAACCGGTGAAACTTCAATAGTTTATACCCAATCAAGTGCCCAAAAAAATTGTTTATTATATTGTTATTCTTAGACTTCATCACAATTATTTCCGCATAAAAAAATAGTGTAATTAAAGTTAGCTTTTATGTCAAAATAAAGATAATTAACTGTTGATAATATCGATGACATTAATAAACATCTAAAGGCACTTCAATTGAGTTAAAAATAAAAATAACCGCATTATGTAATTGTAACAGAATGCAATATAATTGCTCTTTCTGTTTGCTTTTGCAAATCTTCCTTGCTGAGCTTTCTTCCTATGTCTGAGCTCCTTGCATTTTGGGCAGACACTACAATGGCAGCTAATCTTCAGAAGAATCAGTAAAGGCTCTTTACCTCCTTCAGAGTTCGTGAAAGCTGGTTTTAAAGAGCCGTGGAAGGAATCTATAATTGCTTCGTATATGATTCAGAACCGGAATCATTTTCTCATTCTTATCTCTCACCTACCTTCTGACTAATCCACGGGTGGGGAATTCAACCGATGTTAGCCCACAATTGCAAGAACTAGTTCTACATCAAAGTTACTGATGGCTATTATGTACATTGCTCAATGCCATCAAATTGATGAATGTTTTGGCGCTGAAAAGCAAATATTATCTTTTGCAGTAAACAAAGCATGTAATAAGTGGAACAAAAGTTTCGATTAAAAAAATTACAATATTTTTAGACTTACACTTCTTTTAACGCTTCGTTAAGGTAATTTTGTTGCTACCGCTAAATACGGTATTGCTTCCTCTTAGAGATAAAATTGATGGTTGTAATTTGCTTCCTGGCTAGTTTTCGAAATTTACATCCATGTTTTCCTTAGCAAGGTATTGATTTAACCTTATAAACTCTTTGTTGCATCTGTATTTCGCTTTTTTTTTCTGGCTGAATTGGTTCTTGTTCTAATTCCAACAACTATTCATTGGATATTTCGTTAGATTCTTGTTTGTCGTCTTCAACTTCACATTTTAACGAAAGATTTTTCATAGAGCTCAACAACAACACAGGCTTGCAAATAAAGAATCAAAAAGTAATTACAATCCATTGACGTTGATTTGGGGAAAAACAGTCAAAAAATTCCATCTCGTACCAACTTTTCAGAAATCGGAAATTACGATTTTTGTAGCCCAACCGGTAATTAGCGTTATATTTAAGGAAAGGGATCAGCATATAGTGTCATAAGTTGCCATTATGGCGAAAGCTGAAGATCTTTCTGTCTCTGAGACTCCAAAAAAAAAAAAAAAAAAAAAAAAAAAAAAAAAAAAAAAAAAAGAGAGAGAGAGAGAGAGAGAAGAAGAAGAAAAATTGAAAGTTGTCGGAAAAAAAAAAGGAAAAAGAAAACAAAATCTACATAGTTGTCTTAAAAATAGTTCTACTTCCCCTTCCCATATTTCATACTTCTACTCTCTTCTCTGTATATTTTGATTGAAACGATTCTATGCGTAGCAGTTCAATGATAGGGCTCGGGACAAGAATGTGATACGCCACATGATGTGGATTTTTCAGTAGGCCAATTTCCAACTTATAAAAAAAATTTGTTGAATTTTTTAAAGGTAATACACACTATATATTCTGAAATACGAAACCCACATATGTTTTTCTCCAAATGATATAATTCATTGTCATGTTTATTTCAATTTTAGTTAAGAGAAACGAAAATTTTGTTCGAAAAGTCACTCCTTGTGGCATGTCACATTTCTGCCCCGAGCCTTTCAATTGTTATAAAGGTGTTATATCTGTTCAAGATTTCTGTACCGCTGCAGATAATTGTGCATAATTTTATGGGAATCAAGTTTAAAGTGTTAACCTATCGACAAAATATACTAAAGGGCAACAAGGGCTTGTATGAATCCGCTCGATTCCTTTTGTTATATTTGTGTAGAATTGTGTATTGAGAAAAAGCATTAATAATAGATTTTGTGAAAAGATTATTTTTGCATATTTCGGTGAAAAGTTGGTGACCAGGTTACTGCCGTGTTCAGCTAAAGGGCAGTAACTGCAATTTTTCTTTTGCATTTTTGTTACCTATTGTACGTTAGCTTTATTGTACAAGCGTGCTTATTTGGTTTCCACTGAAAAGCTCGAAAACTCATTTCTGCCTTTACTGCTTTTTAACTGCCCACGGCAGCCATATCCTTCGTAGGTGGGTCGGTCGGTCTTGGTTTTACTTCTTTCAGCCGCCATTAGCCGGAGACTGCAGCGCCTCCCACATTTTTTATAGAATTGCGAATTTAAATACCTCATGATTTTAATTTGCACTACGCTTCTCTGAGGTCACGGTGGCTGACAAAAAGGTAACGGAAGTGTATTCATAAACAGCAATACAGAACGCCAAAGCTAGTAACTCCTTCTCAAGAATGGTATCTAACAACTATTCTGTAACATCCAAACGACATTAAAAACTGAATGGTTTCAATTTTCACTACTCTTGCCTGAAGTCACGGTGTCCAGCAGTTCTAAAATTGACGAAAAGGTAACGGAAGTGTATTCATGAAAAGCAATACAGAAAGAAATATCAAGCAACTCCATACCAGGAATGGTATCTAACAACATTTCTGTTACATCCAAAGGACATTAAAAACTGAGTCATTTCAATTTTCACTACGCTTGCCCAAAGTCACGGTGTCGAGCAGTTCTGGAATTCGCATTAACAAGTAACGGAAGTGCATTCATGAAAAGGAATATAAAACGCAATAGCTAGTAATTCCACATCAGAAATGGTATCTAACAACCATTCTGTAACATCTAAAGGACAATATGAAGTAAGGTGCATAATAATTAGCCGCTCGCGACTTTCAGACTCGAAGAATGAAAACAGCTTCCTCGACATGATCTTTCAAACTCGTGCGTTCCAATTCTTATGACAAGATAGCTTTACAAAGATCTCATAAAGCACATGCTTCGATCAAAGCATGTCCAATCGAAACATCTCACAAACGCAACAAAACGAAAAGACAGACCATTGTTGCAGTCCCATAGAAGCGCTGCGATGTTCAAGAAGAAAGTAAAAGAGCTGGAAGTGTCCTACATTTACATCACCTTTGACACCAACTGATTGTGAATTTCGTGAGTCAGTATTAAATGCGGATTGATATTACACCGTGATTACTGCCCACAATCAAGTGAGAATTGTCATTGCGGTGGATAAAAATTTTGTTATGTTCTTTTTTAACACAGGAAACTTGTATTTTTTTAAAAATAAAATGAACAGCTCATTGTGCCATTTTTAATTCATCGAAGCGCTTCCAAATAACTGATTTTTATCAACAGGTAACAGATTATACAATACACGTTCCATTCAGGGCTTGAAAATATCATGATATTTTCCAAAATATCGAAAATATCGAGTCATCTATCCTATATTTAACCGACTTCAAAAAAGAGGCGGTTATCAGTTCAAACCGTATGTTTTTTTTTTTTTTTTTTGTCTTCTTATAGCGTTTTACCTCGTTAACCGATTTTGATGATTCTTTTTTTAATGAGTAGGCGGGATTCAATTCAGCAACAAATATATTCAAACAAATTTGCGCCTTAAAAAAATATCATAATGCATCAACTAATTTTTTTTTTGTAAGTTCATTTCTGCTGTTTTCTAAACTCAGCGCGAAATAGAAATCATGCATTTTTTTTTTTTTTTTTCATAATACGCATACAGCTGCTGCAAAAATTTTTAAATTCCCGTTTGGAGTTAAAAAAAAAAAAGAAAAAAAGTCACCATTTGAAACTTTTTATTAATGTCTGAGAAATTTCTTGCGATTAATACTTTACGGAAACTTTAAACCTAAATAATAAGACTTGGTTTTAAACAATGTTTTGTGAAAAAGACATGTCTTGATGGAAAACAATTTTTCTTGTAATTTAACTCTGCTTTTTTCTTCTTCTAGGTTTAGATCGAGACAGAGATTATGAGGTTTATTTTCCTACTTTAGAGAGGGTGGCTTGGACTTGGGCCCTTTTCTTCATAATGGTTGTGCCAGAATTTTTTACTCTCTTTCGCAGCTGCCGCATTTGCGTCTTCAAGTCCTACAAGAGGCCAAAGTTTTTTACCTTCGCAGCGGTATTTATTTATCTTCTTTTATATCTTCTGTATATAAAGAAGAAAAGACGTGACAAATATGATACTTTGTTATACACACTACACAAACTAAGAAGTAAACTATAACTTTATACAGGGAAGTTGCTTAAAAATGAGAGCACCACATTTGAAAAGCATCGCGTAAACCGTTAAACTTTTGAAAACTTTACTGAATTTTCTTTGTTATACACAAACACAAACCGTTTACGACAGATCAGGATTGTACTCGTGATGAAGAAGTCAGTAAAACGTCGTTTTGGTCCTTTTTTTTAGTTTTTCTTTTTCTTCTTTTGTTTCTATCCTCTTTCCTTTCCTTCTTTTTTTTCTATCCCCTTTCTTTTTCTTCTTTTGTTTTTATTCCCTTCCTTTTTCCTTTCTTTTATTTTCCTGAAAATATTTTCTTTCAGATAAAACTTTTGTTAACTTAACTTTTGACCTCACTTCATTTAACATTTAAAGTTTCCATTACTTTTCAAAACATTTTATGCGTCAATGCTATCAGCAAGATCTGAAACAGAGTGCTGCCATGCAGTATGACTTACAATAAAAATTTAATGATAGAACTGGAGCTTAAACTTTGAATGCGCTTTACCCTGGACTTTAAAAAGTTCTCTTTCATCACATTGCTTCTCACTGTCCTTTGTAAACCAGCTTAGAACTTAGATTGTAAACCAGTTAACTCCATGATTGGTAACTTATCTGGAGGCAATAGAAATATTTCAGGTTTCTTGCATGTTGTGTATTTAGCGGGTTTTAGTACAACAAATTTCTCTATTTGTAGGTAACATTTGAAGTTTCTCTTTTTTTCTACTGATGCAGTTTGAAGAAATAATTAAGTTAAGGGAAAAAAAACTAATTTTTGACAATATACGGAGTTAGTTGATTTACAGCGTAGGGGTCGTCGATATGATGATGTACCCTGATATTAAATTTTCGACTTTTACCATTTTAATAGCTGTGAACACTCCTTTTCGTTCCAGGTTTTCGTCGCTGAAACTCTTTCCACGACAGGCCTCTGCCTGCTGGTATTCGTGGTACTGCCCGATTTAGATGTCGTGAAATCCGCTATGCTCACCAACTGTGTCTGCCTGGTGCCAGCTATCTTCAGTCTCCTATCTCGGCACAAGGAAGAGAATCGGAGGGCCCTCAAAGTGATTTTCGACATTGTGGCCATCGTCCTGCAGGCAGGAGCGTTGGCCGCCTGGCCCCTGTCCGAAATCGATAGTCCCAGGGCCTGGTGCATCCCCATTGCGATCGTTCTTGTCTCGGTGAGATGGTGGGAAAATTTCTTGGACAAGAAATCCCCTATTGGTGTGATCCGGAAATTGAGTGCCATCAAGGAAGACTTGAGGAAGAGCAGGTGAGGGAAGCAATTTTATTCGTTTATCAACTTTAGTGGTCATCTACAAAATATTAAAAAAAGAAAAACATCCAGCGCCTGACATTAATTTGAATTTTGGCGCCTTGAATTCAAATGATGTTTTTCGCAATCACGAATTGCGATGAGGCTCTACTCGTTGGATTTCTTGTTTGTACAAACGGCTCTTATCGTAGTCATAATTACGAAAAATATAATTTGAATCCAAGGCGTCAAAATTCAAAAAGATGCCAGCGGCTGGATGTTGTTTTTGGTCTAAAGAGGATTTTTTAAAGTCAAGAGGATCAAGTATTAAAAAAGTTGATTCTGGGGGACTTGGACGCCACCGCCAAGGAGGATGATCATGCTCGTGGACCAGAGGAGTTTGCATTATAAGTATAGAAAAATAAAATCAAAGGAACATCAATTACGGTCAAGTAAAAACAATAAGCAATCGCTATTGCTAAAAAAAGGAGCATCAATATTCCTTTTCTTTTTCAAAAAATTAATCAATGATTGATAGAAGTTAAAAAATGTTTTTTAATGCTAATCTTAATTTCTTGTCTTTAACGTGTTTCATTCTCCTGCATTAACTGATAACGAGGTTTGGTTGAAACTCATAATCCTCTTAGGTATAACATAGCATTAAATTTGAATACTTAAGTAACTTGCACAAATGTACAAAATTTCTTAAATGTTATGTACTTTGATAACGTATTCATATTGTATAAATATATTTCCTAGCTCGTTTTTATTGGAAGAATCGTAACAAAAGCGTATTTTTCTAGGTATTTTACGTATGTATTTATTTCTGTGTGGAGAACTTTACTTATTCTCTGCTCAATGTTTGGACTTTTGCATATGAATATGGAGCATGCAGCTGTAATTTTTAAAGGTTTTGGTGCTAGCTTTAGAAGCCATCCTATCAATTTACAACAAATCAGAAGGACGCTGCTTCAAGGAAACATGCCAGACGTACCGACAGCCAGCCCTCTTGATGAACAGGTTAGTTCTTCGATATTATCAATTGACTAATTTTTTCAAGTTTATTTGTTAAGATTTATCTCCTATAGTCTATTTATTGAGAATCGGCGTGTCAAGGATAAATAAATTTTCCACTCTCATCCCATTTTGCCTCCTGGTTGCCATGGTAACGGCAGAAGATTACTGAAATTTTTTCCCACGCTAGTTCTGCAAATGTTACGTGTTGTAGAAACAAGGTTGGGAAAAAGTTCATCCTGCCGTAACCATGACAACCAGAAGGGGGAAAAGTATTTAGCATTGACACGCCAATTATAAATGCATGGACTGTAATAATGTTTCATCGTTACAGGTATCTATTCCTTCCCTCGCTATGACCCCCATACATGTGGCCATGATTCAGATAAGCGCAGCTTTAGTTTGTTACGTGTTTGCGAAGTTTGCCTGTAAAATCTGCATCCAAGGGTTCAGCTTTGCATTTCCCATCAGCCTAACAATACCGCTTTGTATTTCCGGAGCGATTGCTGCTTGTGGACTGAGAGCGGAGGACCAGTGCACTTTTGATTCTTTCATACCGAGGTACTTGTTCTGGACTTGCCCAAATGGTAACTTCTTGCAGGAGTTTGTATCGGATCAATATGCTTGGATGTGGCTTTTGTGGCTGTTGTCCCAAACTTGGATTGCCGTTCATATTTGGACGCCCAAATGTGAGAGATTGGCCAGCACAGAGAAGTAAGTTTAAAGTTTTATTAAAGGAGCTTTTTCTCCTCCCCCCCCTTTTTTTGTACGTGTACTTCTTTATATTTAATTCTAAAACACTTGTAAATTTCATGTACTTCTCATTGCTACAAATACTTACATACATCACGCATACGCACACACTTTTATAAAAATAGTAGAACTCCAATTATCCGAATCAACTGGGACCGGACCCCAGTCGGATAAAAATTTGGATAATTAGGTTTTCCGAAAAAAGGGTCCATTTCTACCACCTACTGTTGAAAATGTGGAAAAAATATTTTTAAAGGAAAAAATCTTTTAATTAGTCAAATGGAAACGTAAAACTTCATACTACGCGTACCTACAAGTGTTGCTCCTGTACGTGAGTACAGTATGTGCATATGGTACTATAAATAAAAGTCATTGCTTGCTAAACGTCTCGATTGAAGTAAGCTATTTGAATAACTTCTCGAGAGAAGGACAATGGTATGCGTAGACAGATTAATTATTATTGTGCAAATCATTGTACGTTTTCGCCTTAATCTTTTTCTCTGAAACTCTGAAAGCGATTCGTATAATCAGCGATTCGGATAGTCCTAGTACGGATAATTGTCGTTCTACTGTACATACACACATTGCGTTGTTTAAGTAGTTGCTTTATCATGCATTATTGAAAGTTCTTGATATATTTTGTGCAAAGGGCAACAACTATGCAGTAAATGGAATTTTTAACTACGGTTCTCAGAGTGTCCATGTGTGGCATGTAACAGTTAGCGAAACGCAATAAAATTTGTCATCTTTATTACATGATTTAAACTAACTAACTTTGCTGAATATGTATTGATGCACGGTAGTCGGACAATTCAAACTTCAAGTTGTCATCAATTCTATGCAAACTTGCTATAGAAAAAGTGATTACAAATCGATGATTCTAATATGTTTTTTGACGATGATTTCAGGAAAAATAGTCAAAAAGTTCCATTACGTAATAGCTTTTCAGAAATTTAAACCTTTGATTTTCGTAGCACCACCAATTCTAGCTGGGCCCAGATTCTGTTGTTGGTCGTCACTTTTGTAATAAATAGTGTTATAATTAAGGAAAGGGATCAGTATATAATGTTATAAACTGTTCTTAAGGCGAAAGCTGAAGATTTTTGCTTCTGGGACAATTTTTTTAAAGAGGCATTTTTTTAGTCAACTAATATACCCTCGCCCCCCCCCAAAAAAAAAGATTTGTTTCATCAGAGCTGCCTTAAAAACAGCTCTAATTTGTAAAGTGTAGCTTTAATTTGTAAAGTGAACAGGTTAAAATTTAAAAAAAAAAAAGAAATTGCTTTTAATTTGATAGTCATTCTCTCCAGTCTCATTTCTTTCAAGAAAATTCAAACTACCCAGCTTATTCTGTCGAATTTTAACTTTTCTCGTTCGGATCTACCAATTTCTGTTGTTTATGGAAATATGTTTCTATTTTAGGTTATTTGTGAATCCTATGTATTGCGGCCCACTGATAGACCAGTCATTGGCATTGAATCGTAGACGAGACGATGAGGGAGAAATAAAAAGTGAAGTAAGGATTCATATTCGTTTATCTTATTTATTTATATATTTTTTCCTACATTTCATTCTCCCTTCGAAGGAATTGTGCGAGACTTGCGAAGAATTAAGTTTTAGAAACATGAATAGCTTCATTTTTAAAATTTCATTCTTTAAAGCAAGAAAATGCATACGAGTAGTTTTTGAGGCCCAACATTAACCGCAAAATAGTAAGTGTAAACATTGTATGGCTTGTCTAGATTGAGCTTTGCATTTGAAATATTTAAAGCTGTTGAACGTGATATGACATTATTTATGCTCTCAATGTCCTGCTAATCAATGTTCTGGTTTACAGGGATAATCGAAGGACAAGGACGCTCGAATATTATCCCTGTAAACCATGAATGAAAAAAAAATGGACATCTACGGGAAAAAATGACTTTGGGACTATTTGTTGGCTGAAAGAGAAAAGAGAATGCTCGCTCCATTCCCAGAGACAACTCGACCCCTATTTTGATAAGTAATTTGCAAACAGCACGGATAATCTTCAGACGGATAAGAAGGAGTTCATTACATACCAGAATTAAATCTACATGATTACTTCAAGGATTCTTAATAAGAGTTACAATGCCTGTCATATCCCTTCCAATATTCAATGATAATGAACAGGGCGTTCATAAAAGAATTTCGGCAATTCTGAACCCGAATTTTTAACACAATCATAAAATTAGGTTCTATGTACCTGATGGTTAATTTATTTAGATTTTAAATATTTAGTAGATTTCAACATGTGACTCATTTGTGGCGCGGCTCGCATCCAAATGGTAATCCACCCGTTCCCATGTGATGGCATGCATGTCTTGCGTGAGATTTGCAGTAGAAATGATTATATTTTGCCTGAGATGGTTTATACCTTGGAGTTTTTTTTAATCGCAAACATTATTCTGGTGATTTATCTAGAAAAAAAGTATCATGGAGTCAAATATTCCTTGGAGGCTAAGAAACAGACTCTGACCTTCCAAACACTTGTTGCTGAATCGAGTATCAAATGCTTCCTCTATACCTATTATTGTAAAAAACGGAAACTGGTGTGCATAAGATTTGATGAGTTGCCGATTTTTGACCAACTGACCCTGACCTAACTCATACCATTAACTCGATGCGATTTCTCAGAATCCCGTAGTTCTTTTGTGGACACCCTGTATAGTCCCGTTTCTGACATTTCGACTGTACTTCCTGCAGGAACTTGACTTGGAAAACTCGAAGGAGGACAACGACATTTCTCAGTACTATGAAAGTATTTCGATCCGTAGTGAAGCTTCCAGTACGACTTCAGGCAAAGGAGTCCCGGTGAAAGGAGCTGACCACATCACTCGCATTTATGCATGCGCAACCATGTGGCATGAGACACCGGAGGAGATGTTACAGATGCTTAAATCCGTTCTCAGGTAGGATACATTTTTGAAAGCGTTACTGCTACGTTTACTTTGTAGTCGAATCCTTTAATCTGTATGTGCGTGGGACTTGACTTCTATGATCTTACTATGATCTTACGAAGATTTCTACATGTCTCTCCTTTTTCATCTCTTAAACAGTAGTGCTCCGAGAAGAGGTCACTCTGACCTCCCGAAAAAGTGTCTTTATTTGGTAAATTTTGTCTGACGATTCCGAAAATTTGAAGACATAATTGTGATGTTGCAATTTTTAAGTGCTCAAATGTCCCTTTTCATAAATGCATAACCGTATTTTATCATTCTGCAAAATTTGGAGTTCCCGGCAAATTGAGAGTTTTCACTCTCACAAAAATTTTCGTTTGGGGTGCCCCTGTCCTTAAAGGACAAGTCCGCATTGATTTAGATTAGTTGCGTCAGCGTATATATCGGATTGTCATTACTTAAAATAGTATTCAACTGTATAAATTTGATGTAAAATGTTAAGTTTTGTGATAGTGTTTGATCTTACTATTGCTACAATGTTTGTAAAATAATTAACCAAATATAATTAGGGCAACCTAACCTGACAGAGTATGTAATGGCATCATCAGACTGGTCGTAGCTTTCACAATGCTACCAAGTTAGCTTTGCCTCAACTGACTAACCCGTTTATTTAAATTGATAAGGGTCATCGTTAGTTGAAAAAAAATGCAAATTATTACAATAATTTGAATTTTTTGTGCTTTATTGAAAATATTACACGTTATTTTGTGCTGATTTCTTCTTTCTAAGATTCTTCTTAGTGATTTATGTCAGCTCATCCTAGTAGAAAATTATTTTGAAGTTTGCAAGAACAAGAAAGAGCCCAATACATTTGCCCAGAAATAAAACGATTACACAAAATCATTAGAATGAAAATCTCTCTATATTTTTTATTAGCTTCTTATTAAGGAAACAAATAATGAAGAAAAAGTTCAAACATTGAAGAGATAACTACTATTTTTATAAATTGAAAATAATACAAGCTAGATTACGTTTGAAACAATCACTAAAGGAGTCTTATATTCTTCACAAAACTTTTATCAGCATTGATATACCATCTTAACACTTTCGTTTCATATTTGCAAAAGAATCGAGCTGACTTTCTTTATTTGTACTGCATTTTCCTTCAAGGTGATTGTTTTCTTCGACTTATATCTTTTTCGATAAGATAAAATCGTTCTAACTCTAGAATTTATTGTCTTTACGTCATATAAACACTCAAATCACTCGAAAACTCCTGCCTTGCTTTTGAAACAGATTTCCATTTCCAAAGGAAAAGAATCGTTACTGGTCTCTTGAGGAATGCTGTTACAGCTCAACCCTACTTAACGCTTCAGTGAGAAGTTTGTTCCTTTCTTACCAAAATTGTTCCAGTTGCGGGAGAAAAAAAATGAAGCGAACTTAATTCCAATACCTATTATTATTTACTTTCTTTTTGTGACAAGGTAGAACAAAGTAGTTTTACTCTTGAAAATTGAGGCAGTCGAGTAGAAAAAAAAAAGGCTGTGGTAATTACTCAAGGTCGAATGGCAACAAGTTAATGTTTTGTAAGTGCGTGAGATACATTTTCAATGAGCTACTTGGCGGTGCCAGTGTTCAACTGTTAAAGAGATACCAGCTGTATTTTTCTCAGTTTTTTTTGTTTCAATACATTGTTCTAGAAAAAACGCGATAGATATTTGTTTCTCAAATATTTTCAGGTCATTTTCCACAATGATTACCAAAATTCTTTTACCACTCCCCCGCCCTCCTTTTTAAAAACTTCTTTATAACGAATGCTTGTACAAAATATGGCACTGTACAGTGGCGGGTTAACAGGTTTGGGGTCCTGTCGCAAATCACTTTTGGGGGCCGAGTTTGTTTATCAAAAACGGAAAAACACTTATGTACATTGTCGTATTAACACGTGGGCGGAGCCCTCCGAATTTGCGACATGGTAAATCCACCATTGGCACTATAACATCTTGTGACCCACCCACATACCAATTTAAATGGCTAAATGCCATGGGAAACTTTTGCAAGGGGGTCCTGAGATCCCTACACTTTTAGAATGGTACTGATGAAGAAGAAGTGTCTCCAGTACTCTGCACCCAAGGTAACTCCGCAAATATTTGACAGTTTAGATCCTTCTCTACTAGGCTCCTCACGACACTGTACGAAGTAAACTATTTTAACACCTCGTTAACCCTATGTCTTTGTTTATGCCTCTCTAACACCTAGATTTTTTGAATGTTTCGTTATTGTGCCCAGTCGAAATTAACATTTTTCATCGCTCTTTTTAAAAAATTTGAACTTTTTAAACTCCTTTTTCATAATAATTTAAATTGCGCTTCGTCATTCCTTTTCTCAAAAAAAAAAAAAAAAAAAAAACTTATTGCTTCTTTCTGGACTTTAACGATTCATTTTAAACATTTTACGACCTCTCGTGTAAGCTAAGTTTTTCGAGCACTTCGTTCGAAACTAAGCTTCTTTATTTTCTTTTTCAAGAAATCAAATTTTCTGTTACTCCTCTTATGACTTAACTTTCCCTATCAATACTCATGCAAATCAAGCTCGTATTATCTCAAAAGAACTTAAGCTTTACCTTGGTAAATAATAACTTTTTTAACCTTCCTTTTCAGAGTTAAATTTCTTAATGCCCTTTCATACGAGTTAAATTACGCTAACACATCATTTGAATGCAACGATTTATGAAGTCTACGGTGCATTTCTTTAGTATAAGTAAACAATACAAAACTATCCGGAACATTTTATTGTTTCAATTATACTGATGCAAAAACGCAATTTAAAAAAAAAACATAAAATGTGAGGTGTAGCGGTAATCTTATAGGAACTAACATCATGAGCGCTTATGAGCCAAGGGAAATTTAATAAGATTATATAGAGAATGGAATGTGGTTAGCACCCTTAGATCACAAATCAAGGGCGGCCATATAGGGGGAAAGTGGGGGCTATATCCCCCCTTTAAAATTAGATATTCCTTGCTTTTAGTACTTTTTTCTTTGCAAAAATGAAAAAACATTTCTTCTCCTGCCTACAGTGAATAATTTATTAAAAATATCAAATTTTAATAATTCTAATCTGTACTGAAATCGGTTTCTATGGCGAAAATATCCTGCTAAACCATGGGGTAAACATCCGAGCCCCCCTTAAAATTTTGCATATGGGGGCCCATGTCACAAATGATTTTTTGTCTAAGATTGACTAAAAACCTTTTTAGTTTTTACCATATCTCTCAGCATTTCGACTCGCTTTTTGGCATAGATGTTTTATTAGTTTCAAAGGGCTGTTGAAATTCTGACGAATCTCTCGTTAACTGCTCTAAAACGAGCGGCAGATATATAATAATGCAGTGGATGTGAGTGAGAAAGCTATGGAAAAGTTTCGTCTGAAATAGCCGAAGAAGAGGAATGCGAGAGAGACGTGTTATTGTACTACAACAAAACTCAATTATGTATTACTAAAAAATCGCCCGTCGTGGTATGACATGGTGAAAATTGTTTCTGCATTTGAACGAAGCAATTTCCTGTTTGGTGATATTTTGACAGTTGAAATTTTAACCCTAACTCAAGTGGATGGACTCAAAACTCCAGTATAGCGTCCATTGTTGACTACTGTTTCATTTCTTCATTCTCCTAAAATGACTGTCTTACCAGTGAAACAGTTAAGTTACCGGATCTAGTTCTGCCTTGTCAAAATAAAGCATTTCCCTGCATGTCAAACATTACCAAAAAATATTATCAAATTATCATGCCGTGTTGCTAGTTTCCTAGTAGATGACGTCAACGTTACTCGATCAGTGAATTTGCTATTTATATATGAGGATTACATTAAATCATTTAATCAGTTATTAAAATCTTTTTATGTGTTGTGCATATAAATATGTAATTGTCTTATTAGGGTCCCAAGAAATACGTTGACAAACGTATAATTCAGAAAGCACCGAATGACTCAGAGAAAAATTTTCTTTTTTCAAAAAATGGTCTATTAATATTTCATTGAAAATAATTTTCGTCATTACCATCCTATTTCGTTAAACAACTGACGTTTATTCGTTCCGTTTTTAAATTTCTAATTTTTTTCTTGTCCCCTTGCCAACGTTTCAATAGAAACAAATACAGCGGACGCCGGTTTATTGAATCAGTATTTAATTGAATTAACTGCTTTAATGAATCAAATCATCTAAAACAGAACAAAATCCAACTTTATTGAACTAGCCGCCTTATTGAATCAGCCGCTTTTTGGAACCAAAACTGTTTAGAAAAAACGTAATTCATATAAGCGGCGGACACTACTTCTCGTTTATCGTATTTTTGAAATAGAATTCAATTTAAATGAATAACACATGTTTTGAGTGTTGTTCATCACATTCCTTTTGTCGAAATGCAATGCATTGTGGAGTTAGACTTCAACTGTAGGTGAAAGTTCTGCATTCCAAACGATTAAATATTAAATTATATCCCTATTGTTCGAAAGTGTGTCTTATGTCCCCGTCAGGCTACTTCTGATTCACCCATTCACCTTTTTCACCTCATGTTCTTCTTCATGCGTCTGCGGCTGAATGAGAGCAATATCTGGGGCATGCTTGATGTTCCGTTGGCATAATTGGTGTTCCATCGGCATCGGGTGAAATTAGAAAGCAGTGACATCATATTCGGTGAATGACTCAAAAGATATAACGGAACGATATTCGCATCACGGTAGCTCAGATCATTTGCACAAAGTTAATGAGGCGTCACGTGTGCCTCTGCTCAATGGCAAACATGGTGAACAATATTATCGCTCCACTTTCAAATAACAGTTGCGGAAGCAAATCGTAATCGTTTGTCACCGAACAGACTTGAAGTGAACTGAGGTGATTCAATTTGCATTTCTGTTGGAATGTCAATGCATTCCGTTAGGGAATACCTGCTGACCTTGACCAACATATATATGTACTTGGCTTTTAACTTATCAATTAAGACAGAATGTTTGTAGCACTTGGAAGATGTGAGGGGTAATTTTGATTTCGTTCAAAAGTAAATTCAATCGGACCTCCGTATATCGTAACAGCAAATTTCCGGTGGAAAATTCGACATTAGAAATTTTGATACATTGAAGTGGATTTTAATTTTATCATAATTACTTCTAAAACATTAAAATTAATGTGAATATTGTTGTACGATAATCCATTTGCAATTTATATGCAAAACAAATCATTTAAAGGTTAATAATTAAAATTTCAATTAATTAGAAACTTTTATCGAATACTTAAAACTTTTTAAAAAACAGTAAGTTGTGGTTATTCTTTTTTTAGAAACAACATTGATCATAAATGCACTTTTTTTTTAAAGTCCCATCAATGTCTTGCTGAACAATCCACTTTCGTGACAAGTTCAACAAAGAAATGTTCCTATTTATTCAGTCCACCAAAAATGTTACCTACATTTTCTGTGAACTTAAGTCCAGGATATGTTCTTTCAAACGTCTTGCGTATTTCGTTTTTCGACGGTTAAGAAATGCTAACAGATTTTCACACAAACTAAGCAGATTTAGGAGTAAAGAGCAACCCTCGGACAAAAAGAATAGCTAAACATTTTTTTTTCAAGACAGGTCACATCCGAAATGTAATAACGACTTCCAAAAATTTAAAAATTCCTGAACAATACAATCACTTGTTCATTCATCTCTCAAACCTAGTTGATTTGTGGAATTTGTAGTGACCCTAATTAAACTTCCCTTTTCTCTTGACATTAATTTTTGTGAGTTAAATGGTTTAAAAGGGAATAAAAGCTATCGATATGTCTCGAAATTATTTCGATATCTATAGATTTTTTTTCGCTATAGAGAAATAGTTTTCTATGTAACGAACATGGAGATTAGTCCAAAATTCAAAAAACAGAAGACTTCGATATGAAGAAGTTCGATGTATGAAGGTTGGACTGTAAATAGATTCTTGTATTACATTTCAATGTTAGAGTTTGGAATGGAGGAAATAATTGAGGAGCTTGTAGTGTATGGGGAATGCGCGACTGAAAGAGTGACATTTTCTTGCG
Organism: Uloborus diversus; assembly: GCF_026930045.1. NCBI lineage: Eukaryota > Metazoa > Arthropoda > Arachnida > Araneae > Uloboridae > Uloborus > Uloborus diversus. Next base: position 159,819,721 of record NC_072734.1, on the reverse strand, counting down.
TTATCTATCAAAATTATAGATAAATAAAAATGATTGTGTAGATATATATTGAAAAACGTAGATGGAGTAGATAAATGAAGACATAGATAAACATAAGCTGATATTTAGTTTCAGATATATTTAAATTGATTTACAGATGTATTCATTGAAAAATTATCAAACATCAACCAAATTTATGTAAGCAACCATCGGAGGTAGCATTCTTGGCGTAAAAAGGCAATCGGCATAAAAAGTGAAGAAGTTGTGTTCAAGGCCGCCATCTTGTTGCCGAAGTACTAATGTTGAATAAGAGAAAAGTATGAACACTCTCATCAGAGCAATTCAATGATGGCTAAACAAGTCAGAGTGATGAGGTGATCACTGTGACATTTTACCTGTAATTTAAACTATCCCAAGCATTAAAAAGTATCCCAACTCAGAGCAAAAAAATATTTAACATTCTAATAGTGAATCTTTTGTTTTTTGATCGGTATCCACGGCAAATATGTGAACTTAGGTTTAGGTTGCTTCATATGCAAAAATATACACCTTTCAAACTCCTTTTTCATACCACTTAAATTGCGCTTCTCGTCTTGCGCTTTTCTTAAAAATAAATTAAAAAAGAAAACACTTATTGCGTCTTTTTGGACTTAAACGATTCAATTTAAACATTTTACGACCTCTCGTGTTAGCTAAATTTTTCGAGCACTTCGTTCGAAACTAAGTTTTTTAATTTTCTTTTTCAAGAAATCAAATTTTCTGTTACTCCTCTTATGACTTAACTTTCCCTATCAATACTCATGCAATTCATGCTCGTATTATCTCAAAAGAACTTAAGCTTTAACTTGGTAAAAAATAACTTTTTTAATCTTCCTTTTCAGAGTTAAATTTCTTAATGACCTTTCATACGAGTTAAATTACGCTAACACATCATTTGAATGCAACGATTTATGAATTATACGATACATTTCTTTAGTATAATATAAACAATACAACACTATCCGGAACATTTTATTGTTTCAATTATACTGATACAAAAATGCAATCTAAAAAAAATCATAAAATGAAAGGAGTAATGGTAATCTTATAGGAACTAACATCATGAGCGCTTATGAGCCATAATGAAGCTTCCTATGCAAAAATATACACCTTAGAATTTACAAGAAATTTATTCATAAAGTGCGTTTGAGTATGAATTATAGGTTTTGTATTTGGATTGTTGGTTCTGATAAACTTATTTATGAACACAGACCCTTTGAAAACATGTTTGCAGTTACTTCAAAGTTCAAAGGTCATTTTTGGTATAGGTGCGATTTATTAAAGTCGTCTGAGACAAGATTTATTGCTTTCTTATTGTTCTCTTCATACCCACAATGAAGGACCATTTTAAGTTAAACTAGAAAATCGTCCGTCAAGATATGACGGGTGAAGATTGCTTCTACATTTAAACGAAGCCATTGCCTGTTTGGTGATAGTTTGATAGTTGAAATTTTAACCATAACTATAGCGGATAAGTCCCAAAGTCCAGTAGACAGCGTTCATTGTTGACCACTTTTTCGTTTCTTCATTTATTCCCCTGAAATTTCAGTGTTACCAGTTTAACTGTTAAGTTGCCGGATCGTGCTCAGACTCGTCACAATAACGCCTTTCCCTGCATTTTAAACATTTACCAAAACATGTTATCAAATTATCATGCCGTGGCGCGAGTTTCATTGTTGATGACGTCATGAGCGTTACTCGATCATTGGTTATTATATATATGAGGATGCCTATCAAATGTGTTTAATTAATTGAGCATTTTCTTTTGAAGGATGGATGAAGATCAATGTGCGCGGAGAAATGCGCAGAAGTATTTGAGAATCGTGGATCCGGACTACTATGAATTCGAAGGTAAGTTCGCCTTGACAGTGCCTCAAGGGAAGATCGCCTCAAACAATTTATTACATACTGTCCTTAATAAATAAAATGTTTTTTTTCTTGTAACAATCTTGCACGACCAGTCAAAGTTATCTCTCCTTACTCATACCGCATACAAATGAAAGTTGTTTTATACTTATCGTAAAACAGACAGAATGAAAATTTAATGTTTTTTTTTTTTTTTTTTTTGTGCATTACATTGAGTTTTGTCGGAGAAAAAGTTCAAGTGAAAATAAAATTTTATCTTATTTTGTTGGAACTTAACTTTGGTGGAATAATGTGCAACATGTGGTTAACCACTGATAGTCAGTGCTGTAGTTGGAGGAAGGGGCGGGGTTAAAGGATGTTCTTTAAATTATTTGGATTTCTTTTGAGAAAATAATGCAAATGTAATGTAAGATGGTTTCAAACCACTTCTTTTGGTGAGATCCTCCAAGCCCCAAGGTGCGTTCCCCCAGACATTCCCCCCCCCCCCCAACTGCAGCACTGATAGGAGCCGAATATAAAAAAACAAGGTTACAAGAGTGCTTGCTTCTGTTTTTAAACTACATCACCTGTCAAAATTAAAATTTGATTCTTCGCAGAATCATTGTTTCTTCTCGGGTTGTTAAAGCTTAAAGCAGAGAACAGCGAATGCTCCTGTATTTAAAGTACAACGTCAATATGAAAAAAAAAGTTTGAATTTTGAGATCTTGAATTCAAATTATGTTTTTTACAATCATGAATTACAATAAAACCCTACTCGTTGGGTTTCTTGTTTCTACTAATTGCTTTTATCGCAACCATAATTTGAATTCAAATGAATGCCATGTGTTGGATGCTGGATGTTGTGTGCACAGGCCCGGCTCTTAAGGTAGGCGACTTAGGCGGCCGCCTAGGGCGGCAGATTTTAGGGGTGGTAAATTTCGAAACTGAAATGTTTTTAAGAGTATGAATATCCGTTTCAGCGCTGTAAGATTCACTGCTTCAATGCTAAAAAAATATTAATAATAATAATAATAATTTAGAGTGTATACCAGTGCTTAGATATGCAAAACATAGTTCGGTATTGAACTAGAAATTCAATTTAGTTTTAGAGGCGGCAAATTGCACGATTTAAACATAACTTGAAAATATTAATATCTGTTTCAGCGCCATAAGATAAACTACTTTAATATTACTAAAAATATAATTTAAGCGATATACCAATGCTTGGATATGCAAAACCTAGTTTGGAATTGAACGAGAAACTCCCAAATTGTGGACACTTTACTATTATTTTTATTTTATTAAAGTATCATTATTTTATTTTTTTACTATTATTATTATTCAATGGAGGGGGGGGGGTTGTCAATATCGCCTAGGGCGGCAGAACTACTGGAGCCGGCCCTGTGTGTGCAGGATACTGTTTTCGCATAAAAAGGATTGTGTAAAGTCGAGAAAGCCGTTTTTCAATAACTCCATTCCAAGTGGGGCATTGGCGGCTGCATTATAAGCGTAGAAAATAAAATCAAAGGACGGACGTTTTCAACGGTCAAGTGAAAACAGTAAGCAATTCGTAATTACTCAAAAAAAAAAAAAGAGTTGTTAGATGGTTGAAGTAGACAACAACAGACTTGTCAGATGGTAATCCAGTTAGTTTATATAGCTTAGCGTATGTGGGAGCGGGTAGTAGAAGAAAAACTCACAAAAAGTGTAACTCTTCTTTGTGCGCATACTAGACCTAGAGATCCTATATAAGTATATCCGTATTTAGGATCTCTAACTAGACCTAAGGCGATAAAAAAGCCATTGATTTTCATATTCAAACAAGTGGAAATCCAAACCGAATGCTACTAGTGTGCGAGAATGAGTAGTAAACATGCCGAAAACTATAAGTATGAAAAATAAGAAATACGCTGTGAGGAAGCATGAATAAAAATGCAATAAAAAAAAACTAAGGTAAAATATGTATTCATAAAAATTAACGACTCTTCTACAATCTTTTGATGCAATAAGTACGGAAAAAGAATCGCTAAAATTTCATTTATATTTCACAAGAAAACAAATTTCGAGTCGCATTAAATATGAATATTATCTCTTGCAGTTCATATATTCTTTGATGATGCCTACGAGCTGTGCGACGGAGATGATGAAGAAATGGTCGCCAACCGATTCGTCAAGCAACTCGTTAAAATCATGGATACTGCAGCCAGGTTAGTCGCCAATTCAGGCTTTTTAAAACTTTCAAAAGAAAAGTCACCATTTCGAAAAAAAGTGCAAGTCTTTGAGCATGTCCGGCTTTACTGCAAAAGGGGCTGTCAACAAAGGATGTCACGTTTTGAGAGAGGAAACGGTGGGGGTGTTGGTGAAATTGTGAGTTTGTGACAAGAGGGAGAGGGTATAAAAGTTCATGACGTTCTTCAAAGAAAAAGCTTGAATTCAAAAGCACATTTATTTTAGACTATTTACAATATTTACATCTATCATACTCAACTTCTACTAATAAAAAAATTGCCGAATTCTCCTATCATTTTCTCCTTAATAAATAAAATCTTATTCTATTTTTTACACTGTTGCCACAAGTCAAAAGTCAATTTTTGTTGCCTCGAGGTGGAAAGGATGATCATTACTTGGTTTCAAGGCTTATCTCCATCAGAGGGGGTAGTGAGAAGTGCGATCATTTTACAAGAATAAGTTTGCGAAAAACAGTGTAACATGTGACAAAAGGGTGAGATAAAAATGTTTATGAAAAGTATGACATCATTTATGGACTGCCCCCTATTATAGGAGAAATATTTTCATCTTTTCGTCCAACAGTTGATCAGTGCCACTTTCACAACATCCCCCCCCCCCAAAAAAATCTATCGCTACTTCTATACGATTATCTGTATGTATGTCCGAGGTAAACTTCAAAACTACAGGACCCATTTTAATCATTTTTTTCACCACAGATAGCTGCGTTGTCAGGAAACAACAAAGGCTATAATTTATTTCTAAAAAACTTAGTTAAAAAAAGTTATTATGGAAAACAGTGCATTTCATGTAATTTCCTCATTGAATAATTAAGTATAGAACCCATTGTTACAAAAATTTGTTGCCTTACAACAGCAATATTAATAGTAATCATAATGAAAATCTTGAATCAATGCTTCTCCGGAGCAAACATGAATTTAAAGTTATTTAAATATTCAGAAACTCTACTCTTTGCACACTTAGGGAAACATAGTAGAGAGCTTTTTTTTTGTGTGTGTGTGTATGTGTACTATTTAATTAAATAATTAAATTGCACGGTTTTTTAGTGATCTTTGTTTTTGTTAGTTCATATTTTGGAAATTCTTTAAATTTTTATATGCTTAAATGTCGTGTTTTCGTTTCTAAATGAATACTATTTCGTTCTTCATACTTATTGTTATTTTACTTTTATGGGTAAGGAAGAAGCTCGTTTTTTAATCACGTCAAAGCGGTGTGTTTTGAGTTCTTTCAGTTAAAACAGAAAACGAATGAAAGTAGCGATTGTTTCTCACAATTATTACTGACCCATGCAACGCCGGCTATTTTTGCTAGTACTAAAATTTGTTGTACGCTACTTTACAGCTTTTCCGAAATTAATATTCACGTAGGTTGTCGAAAACTTTATAATATGCTAGTTGCTTTCTATTGATTAAAAAATAATAATAATAATAAATCCACCTTTTTTTTTAGTATTGATCCTACTACTATTTTGAAATTCTTATTTCGTTTCCTTCTTTCGTTTCGTCCAAGAATTTATCATTTCGTCGTTCGTCTTAAAAATATTTGACGATGCGGATTTCAACACATAATGAATATGAAACGATTTGCCCTATATCATGTTCCCACCCAGGTGTAAAATGACATCTTCGTGTAAGCAAAACTTATTTCCATAAAACTTTTTGATGATCCTTTTTTCCTTATCTTAAGAACTGTAAAAGTAGAGACCATGAAGAAAATGCGAATGATTTTTTCCAATGAATGGAAACGCCAGGATACGGTCACGTGCAACAAGGCACGTTTTAAAGTTTTCCGTCTTTTCATATTCGTTAGCATATGGAGTTCACACGTTTTTTCTCTTTTGGTGACCCTACTGTTTAACTTGCTAATTCCTCTTGAAATTTTTATTCACTTTTGTCAGTTTCCTCAGAAAAAAAAGAGCGATAAAAGTGAACGAACTAGAATTATTATTAAGTTAAAACATTAAAAACACCCAGACTATGAGTCCCTCACTTCGTATTAAAATGAAACTCGTGGGGCAGAACACATATCAAATTAATTTTTTTTTCTGGATATATAGTAAAGTATAAAAAAAGAAAAGATAATCACTACTACGTTTTACTAGTCGTCAAAGCAGAATCAAGAGGGAAAATTGAAAATCCTTTTAAAAACCTGATTTACTAAAATCAATTACGAATGTTTTACTTGTTTTCAAGTAGAAAATGACATCAGATAAATATTTTTATTTACTAAGCTTTCTCACCTATGTCTGCAAACAATGAAATCGTAACTAGTAACGTGTATAAAGTCTTATAATTGTATTTAAAATTTACAACAATGGTTATAATTCCAGTTCTACAGAACGTTGAAGTTCCAAACCAATTCCATCACGAGCAGAAAAGATTGTTCTTTCGGTTGGTATAAATATTTTAAATGAACAAGTAAGTCTTCATTACCAAACTGGTGAAAGAATGCTAATTTATCATGCTTGTAATTTATAGCTCCTGTATTTAAAGTTGTTCGAAGATGAGACATTGCTAATAAAACTCTCGAGTCTCTATCAAGCCATCTTTCAAACAAAAAATTATTATCAAAATCTTTTTATCCGTTTAGGAGCTAAGGTGCCACAGACCAGATTCACACAGGTATACATACAGACACGTCTAAATCCAAGCCTCCTTTCATTTTGAATCAAGGGTTGAACGGGGGTCAGTCCCTTCTCACGAAATACTATGGTTTGTTTAGATCAGCGGTTCCCAACCTTTTTCTCTTTGCGAACCCCTTGGAACAGGCAAAAAAGTTCACGAACCCCCTGATGTTGAAATTAGTAACATGTAAGAAACAATAAAAAAACAGCATGTTTGCTTTCCATTTTTTGCAGCATTTGATTGCAATAAACAAAAATATAATTGTAAAATATCATTAAGTGCAAACATTAATAAAAAGTTAAAACTACATCTACAAGAAAAATTATAAACAAGAAGTTTTATAAACCAACTATTTTTTTAAAGCATACTTTAAATTGGGGAAAAAATCCTTAATGCGATATTTGTGGCTGTTTGACGGAACAAAGAAACTGAAAGTTTGGTTCAATGTCTGACAGTTTGAGTCTTAAATCAGGCTCTGCATTCAATCTGCTTCGGTATTTATCTTTGAGATAAGTATAGGAGGAAAATCCTTTCTCGCACAGATATGTTGTACAAAATGGTAATAAAATTCGAATTGCTTTTTTGGACAAAACGGTATAGTCATTTCTTACACTGAGCCAGAAGTCAATTAACGAGAGCTCTTTAAAGGTAGTTTTCAATGAATTATCACAGGATAACTCGATGAGCATTTCCTTTTCAGGTAATGTCAGGGTGTTCTCTAAGCATGGATTTCCTTCAAAAGGATTGCGTATCCAGTTGTTTGAGAGAGGGAAGTTATGCCTATTAGGAAAATACTCGTCAAAAGTTAGTTCAAGATGTTGCAGATGTTCACATACATTTCTTTTAACGCTTTCATCAAGTTTCATTGAGTTTTCTGATAAAAAAACTACTAAGAGAAGTGAAACAAGAAAACTCACCCATTTCCAGGCATTGGATCCAGAAATTCAATTTTTTAACCATAGCTTCAATTTTATCATATACAACGAAAATATTAACTGCACCTTGCAAGGATAGATTTAATTCATTTAATTTTGAAAAGATGTCAGCTAAATATGCAAGCCTTTGCATCCAAAGAGGATCGAATATGCAAGTGGACAAGTGAAATGGATGATCAACAAAAAATGCTTGGACTTCTGACTTCAATTCAAATAAGCGTGTCAAAATTTTGCCACGGGAAAGCCATCTAACTTCTGTGTGAAGAAGTAAAGTAACATGAAGGCTTCGCAATTCCTCACAAAGCGCGTGAAATAGACGGCAGTTTGTGGCACGTGATTTTATGAAATTTACAATTTTTACCGCATCATTCAAAGTAGCGGATAATTCTGCGGGAATACGCTTACATGCTAATGCTTGTCTATGAATGCAGCAATGAGTCCATTCAATTTTCTCGTTGATTTTCTTTACTCGCACCACAAAGCCAACAAATTTTCCTGTCATTGATTTTGCACCATCCGTGCACACACCCACACACAAAGACCAATCTATTCCATTTTCTTCAAAGTAACTGTTGACCATTTCGAAAATTGCTTCTCCAGTTGTGTTGGTTTTCAAAGGTTTTGCAAATAGTACATCTTCTTTAATTGTATCGTTAAAAATATACCTAACATAGACAAGTAATATTGCAGCGTTTGCTACATCAGTCGACTCATCAAGCTGGATCGCAAAATTATTCTCTTTTATTCTATTCACAAGTTCTTTCTCCACATTACCTGCCAAATCAGTAATTCTGCGTGATACTGTGTTGTTTGATAGCGGAACCAGGTAAATTTTTTTTGCTGACTTTTCTCCCAGCATACACTTAACAATATCTTTAGCACACGGTCCAATTAAATTTTCTGCAATTGTATGTGGCTGTCCAGATCTTGCAATTCTATAACTGACTCGATATGAAGCTTCAAGGGCCATTTTACTATCTTCGTTGGATTCTAACAGGAACGTAGAGACGCTACACTTTTTATTATATTCCAATTTTCTTTTAAAATATTCGATAGGTTTGTCCTTGTGTGTCGGATGCTTTGTTTCGAGGTGTCTTCTCAGAAGTGACGGTTTCAAACTACTAGAACTTCGTTGCAGAGAAGACAAAGCGGTCTAGGTTCAGACTCTTCTCCAGTAAAATAAAAGCCCATTTGTAAAGTCACTGACATATTTTCGCTTTTTTCCTTTTTTCTCCCCTAGTTCACTTTTCTGTTTAGTCGGGGCAGGCGGCAGTTCATTACAGCTATCTATTTCAATATCCTGTGTTGATTCGAAAGTTACTGCTGATATTGAGGGTTGATCGATTGACTGCTTGTCCATTTGTCGCTCAACCAAACTACCAGTTTTCAACCATCGATCCATAACAGCAGAAAGTTATTAAATCATAAAAATTACCAACACGATTATAACTTCACAAACAGGGTAGCAAGTTCACGTAGCAAAACCAATTGCAAACAAAATCACTTGTTTTCAAGCATCTCTAAAGTATCTCTAAATACGTCTGTTAACAAATATTTCCCCAGAACTATGAGCATGCTCATGTTATATATTTTTGAAAACGAACAGATGGGTAAAATCCAGTAATAAATTTTAAGTTTGGAGCCTTTTGCTGTCATGTCTGCTATTCGATGACTGAATTCGACGGAAATTCCTGAGTTATATTTCAACCAGATTAGAAATAATACCCCTATGATGCATTGTTTGAGAATTCTTTATTTTTTTCGACATATGTATATTATGTATATTGTTTGATTGACTCCACGCGATGGCGCCTTTTTAAGGTCATCGTGATCACCGCCACAGCTTAATACAACGTTTCTGCATGGCGCCTCGCAATAAAGAAGGAAGGATATCTCTTTTTGTTGTCTATCGGAAAAAAAATGAGAAAATTTCTTTTTAACCAAGATTATAAAACCGCTGAAAGATTTTTTTTTTTTTTTTGAGCTTAATACGGCGCGTTTTCAAATTAAAAAAAAAAATTAGTAACTATGTGTGCAAATTGAATATTTTATAATTTTTTACCAAACTAGGAAAAAACCGCCATTGCACCGAAATTTTCGCGAACCCCCTTCCTGCACCTCGCGAACCCCTGGGGGTTCGCGAACCACCGGTTGGGAACCTCTGGTTTAGATCTCTTCCTTGTACCAAAGCGATATAACTTTATACATTCAGCAATGGCATAATTTCCGTAAAATAGCCGCAATCTACTTTTAGCAATAGCAAAAAAATGCTGAATGTTTTAAACTGAAAACTTTTTTTTTTCCATATAAAAGTCTATACCCAGTAGTTTTTCATCGAAATGCAGTACTGTTTTAGATCACACGTTTTTCAAATGTTAATTTCAAGACTAGGGAGTGGACGAATTGATTATTCAACAGTTAAAGAAATTTCAACAATTGAATGATCAACAGGGGAATAAATATATGCTTGTGAATAAAAAGCTCAAAAATAAATAAATAAATAAGTAACAAACGAATTGGTGAATAGAAGCATCTAGAAGCAAAGGGGTGAAAATGTGTCAACATTAAAAATTTCGAGATAACTAGTCCAAATAGTAGGAGAAACTCTCCTCTGTTTAGGGCAAGAGATGGTACTAGTGGCCCAGGTGCTGCTATGCAGCATGAAGATTTAGAAAACACTTTTCAATAAAAGCCTACCTATGGTTTGAACTTAGCACGTGTTAAAATTGTTCCCTTGACAAAAAAAAAAAAAAAAAAAAAAAAAAAAAAAAAAAGCCCCAAAAATTTTGAATCTTTTTCATGACAATTTTTGACTCTTATGGCAAGCTAATGGTTTATCAACAAAACGTGTGAAAGAAATTCCAACTCTTGAAATGGCTCGAAGTTGAATTAAAATTTGCATGTTGTTTTTTACCACGCTAGCGCATGGTATTTGTAAATAGCAAATGAAGTTTTTAAAAATGTTAGTTAATTTTTCTTCAGTTTTTGTAATTTACTATTTTTGCCTGTACTTTGCTTCATCGATGCTGTCTTACTGTTCAAGCTTTTTCTCAACTGGCAGCTACATAAATGCGATTTTTTTCTTTCTAGCATTTGTTTATGTATATGATATGACGAAAGACCGAAATTGGAAAGTGTTGACTTTTACCGGTGATTCGCCGGAAATATTCAGCCTTTGGTGTGTGAATGATGATGTTCATCGGTTTATGTCGACATTAACCAGATTTCGGACTTTTACAGCTACACATGCACATGAAAAAAAAAGCAAAAACTTCATTTTTAAAAAAATTTGCAACAATGTTAAAAACGCACAAATAGGAAATAGAACTGGCGACATTTTTTTCTGCGTTGCATGGAAATTTAAAAATTTAAAAACTTCCAATGCAAAATAGAAAAACAAAAATTTTTAATAAAGACATCTGGCTAAAGATTGATTAAATTTCTTATTAGCTTCAATTTTGTTTTAAAATATCGATATAGATTTGTGAATAAATTTTAATCAATAGTTCATAATTGTCGCGTCTCAATTTTTCGTGTATAAACCGAGTTTTCGTTGAAACAGGTACTTGTTATAAGCGATATCGTTCTTTGAAATGATCATATTCTCACCATTGCATCTGCTGTTTACATTCTACGGAATCCTTCTCATAATATTATTACTTCCTGCAACTGCAGTCTTGTAAAAACGAGAAAAAAACTGCGGTATGCCGGTGTCGAATAAAAACAACTAAAACCTCGCTAGAGTGGTTCTTCGTGACCCACTTTTACCGTCGGGAAAATAGAAAACGAAAACGGACTAACCGAGTCTTTCTAAAACAATTTTTTTCTCTACCTTTTTTCCCTTTCTATAACCGTTTTTATCTAGGTCGCAGCTTGAATCTAGTCAAACGGGTCCAAAAGCCATGGCAGTAAAATCTGTTTTAATTTTGTTTTCTGGAGGAAAAATTCCATTCGTGTTCAAGTTCCCTTTGACCAACGCCCCTGAAAGGACGTATGATAACAACAAAGCAGTTTTAAAATAACATTTTCTTCCCACCTCGCCCTTTTCTTGGGTGGGTCTGCCAACAATGAGTCGTTACAGATTGATTATTCCTTGCCCCAGGAAGTTTTTTTCAATCACTGTTCGATTGCTAATTGTTTGTTTGTATTGGAATGGATTTTTCATGCTTGGCTTAAGGAATCACTTTCACCTAGTTCCAGTTTTGGTGCTGTGATGTATATTGTTATCGCTATTGTTTTATGCAATGGATTTGTGAGGATAAAAAAAAAGTGGATGTCCCAAAAAAGTAGAATGTGAGTACTCTACTGCAATGTGAGAAAAAGTAAAATCATTTATAAGCAAAACAATTTACACTTAAAAGTTTGAACTTTCGCAAGTATAAGAATGTGTTGTTTGCATAAAGTAGAAGTCCCCCCCCCCACCATGAATGATGGAGCACCCCTTCATTACCGCAGAGTATCCTCAAAGAACAAAAAATTCAAAAAAAAAAAAAAAAAACCTTAAAAGTTTAATGGCGCAGTCTACACCATGACAGCCCCTCTTACCCCGTAGTGAGCACCCTTATTCCATACAGCCTTGAAAATACTTTCGCACTTGGTCGGATTCCCTTTTTTAATGCATCGATTAGACGTGATTTTAATGAATTCATTTCTTTATAAATCTTGTGCATTTATCAATCATCTTTTTCATGATGAAATATTTTATTCCACGAAGAATTTTCCAGTTTTAAATGCTTCAAAATGCTCCTGATTTTAGAACAGTAAAGCAAGTCCATGCTATAAATGAAGTACAACGCATCTTGAAATTTTTAGTGCGAGTTCGCCGCACACACACACAAGCTGGAAAATGTACGAACTTACTCCTAACGCCTGACGCACACATACATACATGCGAACAGAACAAAGCGTTCGTAACATGTAGTACAACACATGCTACAAATTTATACACTTTATGTATCAATTCTATATTGATTCTATTTATTCTAATTTTTTCATTGACACTTAAAAATTTAAATCAGCAATATCAATTTTGCCTTTCGTATAACCCTATGTATACTACGCCCATATCAGGTCATGAAGTCTGACCCGAGAACCACACACAGAGAAAGTTATTTTTTTCTGTTTTCACTCTTCTAAAAGTTACATGTAAGGGTTGTGCCGTACCACGCCTTTTTTAGAAGCTTATTTGGGTTGATCCGTAACTCCTTGGTAATTCTTTTGCTTGTAACCCTATTATGGTTTTTTTCTTTGTTTCTTTTTCTTCAAATTAAAACCTTACTGAAGTGTGATTTGAGTCGTTATACTATAAAATATCGTGTCTTGATGCAATACTACAAGAAGATGAATTTAAGAAACAATACATGCACGAAAATGCAAGAATATAATACTAGTGTCATAAAAACAGCTATGCTTCTTAGAGTAAGTTAATTGTACTTACTTCAGTCGATTGTCTGATTTTCCGCTGAGAAACTTTGTAAAGAAAAAGTAATGTAATTCACAACTCCAATAAACAACAGGGGGCGCTGCAGCCACTGTCTGATGGCTGATGAAAACGGTAAAACAGCAGCCACTGTATAATGGCGGATGAAAACGGTAAAACAGCAGCCACTGTCTAATGGCGGATGAGAGAGGTAAAACAAACAAATGCCGTAACTTATAACTTGCTTTGACGCTTAGTGAATGACAGTAATTTTCCATCGTGTTTGTGGGAAGCTTTCTTTTCTATTCTTCTGAAATTACATTACACCATAAACTGTCTGAAGCCTGTAATTTACCCCAAAGAAAACACATGGAATGAAATGTTTTGCCTTTTTCTTTAGTATTGGTAATCACCGCAAGGTAGCGTATCCGAGATCTGGAGTTGCGAATAACAAAGTAACATATTTTTCACAATATATTATTAAGCAGCACTGCCGTCATATAGCAAAATAACAAATGAAAGAGTTTCATAATGTTTTTTCCAACACGATTTCTCTATGTACATTTTTTTAATCTATTCATCTGAGACTTGGATTATTATTGAAGAAATGGTGTAGCTTTTTTACGTTTCGACAGATAGTAGAAACAACAGTTCTGACCCCTTCAGATCAAAGGCACCCCTCCCTTCAAATTCTACGCAGACCCTCAAGAACGAAACGCTCCTAAAACTGAAAAGACCTTTAAAAACAACACATCTAAAGATTTACATGCAGTCTCGGTAATCCTAGTGGAAGTTAGTTCCCGTTCGATGAATGAAAAAAAAAATTGTTTGCTTATTCTGTTTATTTTCCAAATAAAATGTGTTTTAAACTATTCTTGCAAACTATAAATCGCCATTTTTTAAAATCTGAAATCAAATAGCTTCTCATTTCTTTGAATTAGTCAAATAGTATAAGGAATGCAACAAGATGTCTCAAAAATCATGTCTCTATGACCTTTTTCCATTTCTCGAAAACCAGTTTACTATAATCAGTAATGCCCGACCTACGGCCCACGAACCAAATGTGACTCCCGAAGCTGATGCATGTTGCCAGTTTTTCTGTTCAATATTACGAATCGAAAACTATGACCTGGAAACTTCTAAAACAACTAATCAATTTCATTCAGTATTAAGAATGATGAACTGCAAATTGGGAGCGAAATGGCCAGAAATCCGTTGAGAGACAGATGGAAACTTCGCATTTATAAAATGGGGTCGTTTCCGAAATTTTAAAAGTATTTTTTTTTTCTGAAAGAACACGCTTAAATACATAGGATTTGCCCAATTTTTCAATGATTTGACAAAGTTTATTATTTTTTAGAAATTATTTTAATCGGTGCGCAGATTCTATTTCCTTTTTTACGCTTCTGCACATGACATCACAAGTGATGAAATGCCATTCACTGATGCCATTAGCGCTGAGCGCACACAATATTTAATTCGCTTCTTTACTCACATGTATTGCCAACGACATGGTTGACAGCAAGCGTAGAGCGCAATATTTATTTCGCTTCTGAATTATCATAGGCTGTAAACGCGGCGGATAGCAAGCGTAAGCATTCAGCACTCCAGTGAAGTATGAGCAAAGTTCATCACTTGTGACGTTATAAAAATCACGCCTTGTTTGAAAAATTGATCAGTTAAAGAAAAATGATTAAAAGCTTAACTTTTTGAAAATAAAAGATTTTTCTCGTTCCGTGTTTTTTTTTTTTTTTTTTTTGCTCATTCTATCAACTTCATAGTGACTAAAAGTAGTACTTTTGACTGATGTAAACAACCCCATTATCATATAGTATTGATGACAACAGTTCTTGGTTTGTAATTTTCTTCCATTATCGTGCTTTCAAATGTTATCTAGGGAAAAATTTCCAAATGAAACCCCATAGTGTGCCGAATGATGATAATTTTGCCGAATGAAGCTCCAAATTTCGCCAAAAGATGATATTTACCAAAATTTACTGAATTAGGAAAATTTTGGGCTGTCATATTCACTTTCCTTGACTTCTCACCGGTACGCCCCGGAGATTCGGCCCTGAACGCCTGAACGTACAGTCACATCCCGTAACACGTACAAATCATTATTATTTTTTAATTGCAAAAACTTTTTTAAGCAAGTGGATGCTTTGTATGTCGCCACATAATGGTTCCTTATATTCAAATAAATATAAATTGAAAGGGAAAGTTTAAAAATCTATTTGATTGATTCTATTGGGTTAAATGGCGTAAGAGCCTTCATAGGTTGTACGGCGCTTTAAAACTCTGGGAATGAAGTGCAAATATATATGTTAAGATGTCACGCCCGTGCAGATAGATTGACAAACCTCTTAAAAACAGCGTCCAGTAAAGTATGTTACATTTCCTCTTAAATTCATACTTTTAATTTTAATTATTTTTTTTAATGATTTGATTGAACGAATTGAACTTTTAGTTAAGATTGGAGTATACTTTTTAACCAGAGTTTGTATGGAAACGTTATATTAAATATACTTTTTCACTTAGTCGTTTGTTTTAATTCTATTTTTGTTAATGCATCAGTGTTATATTGCAACGAACGTAAAACACATGTTCTTTTCCGCAAACAAGTGCAAATAATTTAGTGGTTCGAGTGCATGCAAAAAGCACTTAAAACCTAGGTTCAAAACTTGGAGAGGAGTTTTTTTTTTATGAAGTGCAGATTGTTTGAAAACAAAATGCTTCCTGAAGAAAGAAAATTGTTTGGAGCGTATAATCATACTAACTCGATTTAGAAAACAACTATTTAGAAATAAGGATGTCTAACTTTCAGTTCCTCTTCAAGAACATTGAGTTAACTCTTTTAGTTTATTATTTTGAAATTGATATTATTTTTGCATATTTCGAGAGAAAATGTATTAGAATATATTTTTTGCATTTTAGATGAAAGTATGATATTTTATATAAAGACGTTTTCATGGGTTCGTTATTTCATGCATAGTTTTGTTTATTTTTCCTATTATTTTTATTATTTTTCATTTATTTAGTAACGTACATCAATGTAATATTAAACTGAAGCCGCCAAAGAAGATTCCGACTCCCTATGGAGGTAAACTGCTATGGACTATGCCGGGGAAGAATAAACTTGTTGCTCACCTGAAAGATAAAATCAAAATCAGACATCGAAAGAGATGGAGTCAGGTACATTTAGTTCAAAAATATTATTACTATGTTTTATTTTCTTTCTTATTGCAATGAATGGAAAATTTTCTTTTCTTTTTTTTTTTAACATTTGTTCTGTTTTCTATTGTTTAGATTTTTTTTCAAATGTTCCGGATAAGTTCATTACATACTCAGTCACACATAAAAATAATTTAAAATTGGAAAAACAATCAGCCGTAATGACGCATAATGATAAAAAACTAAAGAAATCTATTTGTCCCTTTCATCTTCACGTAGGGGTTGAATTGGTCACTGATGCAAAGAAGGGGACACTGTTTCAAAGCAAAAAATATCTACGAACTAATTACTTTTATTTATATGGTGAACATCAACATGAATAAGTGACATATACTAATACTACAGCACAAAATAATATTTGGCGCAGAAAACAAAGGGGGATTCAAGATATTTTTCAGCAGTATCTCTGCATTGTACTAAGTGAGAGATATATGTTCCATATTTAAAATCTTATTACTGTATAAATAATAGGGCCTCCAGGATTTTTATAACGTCTTAAAATGACCGAAATACTATAACTACAAACTGTTTTATTAAGTACTTAGTTTTTAATGAATAAAAATAAGTTTCACTTCAAAGTAACAAATTGCTTGAAAATCTCAGAGAATAAAATATTTCTGATGAAACACCTATCAATCTAAATAAATATGGAAAAAACCATATCTGTGAGGGGAAAAAGGTTTGAATTGTGAAAGATTTTGGAAGTAATGGAGCATTAAGTTACCGCTTTTAAGCCCGGTATATTGCACGTATCTTTAAAGTGTATCTATGAATAAAAAATAACTTTTTTGAATGCCTCAATAAATTTGAAAGTTTTAGGTCTTTTGCTGATAAACATTATCTCAAGCTGGCTAGTGCAGATTTAATGCCATCAGTTTTTAAAAACTTTCAGGTAATGTACATGTACTATTTGCTGGGTCATCGACTTATGGAGTTGCCCGTGGATGTGAACCGCAAAGCAACAATGGCCGAAAACACTTTCATTCTCGCTTTGGACGGAGATATCAATTTCAGACCCCACGCAGTGCAACTTCTGGTTGATCTTATGAAGAAAAACCGGAATCTCGGAGCTGCATGTGGCCGGATCCATCCTGTTGGAACAGGTAATATGGGCTTAGTTCGCTTTTAAATTATTTGAAACTTTGTATAATTTTCGAATATTGACTCGTATGAGAAACAAAAAAACCTGAAGCAAAGTTCAAGTAACTAAACAAAGACAGACATCGCGATGGATTGAAATAAATATCTTGAGCAAAGTCAAAACGCGCCGATGTCTTTAAAATTTTTAAATCGGATTCAACCATTCCATTCTTGAATGAATTATTAGTAGACACCGTCTGACCGTTTATTGATATTTATTTTCTTTTTCTAAGATGCTGCCTTTTTAAAAATGATTTTTCGTGATTCTTGTTTCTTGGATGTTTTGAAAATGGAAGAGTGAAAGAAGACATTAGTTTAGTTAATGAGTTTGAGGAAATTGGCTTTAAAATTTTGAGTTTTTCTTTTTGTCTTCATACTTCACGCAGAATTATCCCATTTCCTATTATATACCGTAATGTTTATGTGGTTAATTAACAATTTTGCTCACTTAAATTTTTATTTCTTTCTTGTAAAGCAAGGAACTGGTTGTCAATGATAGACAGCTGAAATGTTTTATTTCCCGTATGCTACATATGTCTTTTCTTTGTGGAAAGAATATTTTTCGGCTCATGCTGAATCGCATTACAACAAAAATTAGAAAAATAACCTGTGCTGAAGTAATTGTGTTGGTGTAGACGCAGTTGCATCAATTATTCGCTGGCACTTAAAAAAAAAAATAAATAAAAAAAAATAATTTGAATTCTTAAATTTTGAATTCAAATTATGTTTTTCGCAATCACGAGTTGCGACAGGACCCTACTCATTGGTTACTACTCTACTCACTTGTTTCTAGCCACGGCTCCTGTCCCTCCAAGTCTACCCTCCTGTTGAACGGAGACGTGTGTATTAGTTGTGCATGTGTAGGCTTTTGTGTGTGCGTAGACCTGTCTGTATGCACGTTGGCGTATGTGTGTGAGTGCGTATGTGTATGAGCGTGCGTGTGTCTAGGACATGGACACCACCGACCAGGAGTGGCTACCGGAGGACGGAGCCGCGCCAGCAGGTGACGGTGGTGGTTGAAAAGGCACGGAACATCAAAGACGGTCAAATGAGAACAATAAGCAATCGTGATTGCTCAAAAAAAATCGATCAGCAAAGACACAATTACACTTTCCTTTCCTGAATTCACTTTAAAAAACTTTTTTACTTTGTTCGTTTTTATTTTTAAGTAATGGAAAAAATAATGAAACAAATTTCAATTCTTTTCAAGAGCCTATAACAGCAAAAATGGCATTTGTTAAACATGTTACCATTCATATCGCAGTGCGTATTATGTACGAGAGTAAAATTTCCAATTTCTAATTTTAGCCAGAAATCAAACAAACTTAAGTACCTACTTTTTGCCACTTGTATGAAATATTGAATGTATTTCTTGAAACTTTCCACAATAAAACCAACGATTCTTGTCTTGCAGGACATTTAAATTCATTTATATCACAAAATAAGCAATTGTAAAGTTTGACCCCTTTAAGATTTATTCAATGACTTATGCAGGCCCGGATCTATGAATTTTGGGTGCCCCTGCAACAAAAGCTGTAGGGCCCTTCCCCAGAGGCTAACAGTGTATATTTGTTATTTTAATAAGTCTTAGTGCTAGCTTTTTTCAATTTTATGAGCCGTTGGGCTTCTTAAGGATTCCCCCCCCCCCACACTGCGAGGTCTGCGGGTACCCAGATTCGGGCCTGAACTTATGGTTATTTTTTTTCCAATTAAATTGATATTTTTCGACAAATGAATGTCCTTTCGTTTCATGCAGTCAGCTCATTTGCATTTTGTTTTCAGAACAGAAAAACATAATAATAAACCTGCTTTCAGAAGATATTTCTAAGCACTTAAAATATACATAACTTTCCTAGTTTTTTAGCCCAAGACTAAGAAAAAAAATATTCCATTTACATAATGATCTAACCTACATGGGTCTCATCGCTATGCGGAAGAGCGTTAACCTCACCCATAGCTGCAGAAATTAAGTTTTCTTCAGAAAGTGCGTGGTTCATCAAACAGCAGTAGGTGGCAAATCAGGCTTTTCCAATGTCAATTGCCTCGATAACGAACAGCAACTTGTTAATATTCTGCGAACTGCTAAAAACAAATTAAGAGGACGCTGAGCTTCTCAGAAGTTGAAGTTCTTAAAGATTGTGTGTAGAATTTGTTACTCAGATTCCAGATAAGACAGATTTGGTTCAAGTGGAGCAAAATATCAAGTCAAATCCCGTTTTAACGAAGTCCAAGGGTACAAGGTTCCAGCGAAATTCTTTCGCTGTAACGAAATTTCGTTGCATCAACATTGGCAATGTTTGCATTATTTCTATGTAACCTGAATAGAGGATTATACCAACGTTTTCGCTAAAACGAAATTTTCCCTGTAACGAGCAACGGGATTGGACTGAGCATGGTCCGGAATTCTTTTTGTAGAAAAAGGATAGAGTTACGTGAAATTTAGGTCATTTATTATTGATTAGAAAAAGAATAGTTGACAAAATTAGATTTTTAATTTCATCTCTGAAGCTCGATTAATACTGTAAGAGATTCAGTTAGTATTTTTTTAGTTAGTTGAAATCTGTGGCTTATAAGGATTCGTTTAATATATTAGAGTTTTCCTCGATACGGGATATGTCTATCTTTTATTTTAGGTCTCTGCACGAATTCGGTTCAAATTTCCGAGTTAACTAAAAGACTATTACAGGCTTTTACGAACTGGGCCGGATCTCCTTTTTTCTTAATTTTGTCTCTGTCTGAATATATTTTTTTTTCTGACATGACTTATAGTTACCGTAAAATGGGGTGAATTGGACATTTTTCAACTTAGAACATAAATAAAAGTAATTAAAGATTTTTAAAAATGAATATCTTGTCTAGAAGCACCGGTTTTGTTTTGTTTTTTCAATTTTAAGCAAAAACAAAATGTTTTGAACAGTTGGAGGCTGGCGAGCGAAACGAGCAAAGGTCGCAGCCCCCTTGTGCTGTGATTTGGATCTGCGTAGCCTTCACAATGTTCCCATTTTAGGTTTGACCCGACTATAGCTTAGTGAGTTAGTTTGCTTAGCTGCGTGCAGTTATAAGATTGTTTTGGAATAATTTCAAAAGTTGGAAATATTTTGATCAGATGTCACAGTAGACTAGCATTAATGGTTTGTTGGACCGGAGGTAGTTATAACAACTATTGCAGAGTGTGAATAAAAAATGCAATAATATCGCATTTTTGGATTTAAAAAATTTACTCTGCCTACCTGGCTGATTTTCACTGTGGATTTTACCTGAGGGTTTTTTTTTTTTTTCCGAATCGGAAATTATATTTTCCCCTAAGGGTTATTTTACATGGCCTTTTAGAATTTTAATTTAACTTAATTTTATTGTTTTTGAGCTTTCAGCTGTTTTGTTTTACATTTGTACGTTTTAAAGGTGTTATACACATTGGTTGTTATTTTGAACTTGATATTTTTAATTTACAGTTGTTTAGTGCAGGTCTTCTGCTTTTCGAACAGCAATACAACATGAGATAATTTTTTCGTAATGAGCCGCGTAGATTTCTGATCTTGTGTTCAAACCTGCTGCTCAACTAGTACTTTATTTTTTTAATGACATTGAGTGCCGCAAAGTGTTCATCCTAATTCACATTTTTATGCATTCATACTGCTTCGTTCATAAGTGTACTCTTCGACCTTTTTTAGAGATTCGAAAAATACAAACATATCTTCTCTTTCTTTAGGTCCAATGGTATGGTACCAGAAATTCGAGTACGCCATCGGTCATTGGCTGCAAAAAGCGACGGAACATATGATTGGATGCGTGCTTTGTAGTCCCGGTTGCTTTTCTTTATTCAGAGCCAAATCACTCATGGACGACAACGTCATGAAGAGGTACACGACCACTTCTGACGAGGCTTTGCACTACGTACAGTACGATCAAGGTTAGTAAACTCGCTATTTCTTTTGAGAAGTTCTTGGCGCATCAAACTCTTCGTCGCATAAAGGAACTACAAAAAGAAGACAATCGTATAGTCTACTACAAGGTACACCGACATCTCGGTTATGACGTCCAGAGATTGCAGTTTGGCCTTTGTTTTGGACTATCCACAACCGAGGCAAATGACCTGTCATTGTCCGCACCATGCTGGTGTACCAAATTAATTTTTGCTACCATTGTGAAAGTAATCTCAGCTCCAATGTGAGGACATCTGCTTCCGGCATAGTAATGGCTATTCCAAACTGATGACCCAGAAGAAAGGCTTGACTGCTGTCTCTGGACACCATAACCCGACTATCGGTATATGCTTGTTGTTCAACCTCAGTCCCGGCTTGGGGTGGTGAATTACCCCTTAGAATATCATTCAGTTATTCTAATATTGCTCAGGTAACAAGATTATTTATGTTTGGTTCAAAGAGGAGACAGCTTTTTTTTTGTTTGTTTGGTGCACCAACCCCCAACGTGACGGTTATTGGCAAAATAAACCCGCTTTCTCCAACCGTATTTTAACAGATGGAATCATTTTATCCCCCTCATATCGGAAGTGATCTTCTCAAAGCCAGACAGCAGACGAAACAAATCTGAAAAACAGAAAAATAACATCGAATTAAATAAATAAATTTTTTTTGTAGCTCTTTAAATTTGCTTCCAGGTTTCATTTCATAAAATTCAGGTTGCATCAATCTGGCAACCGAATCAACACGTGCTTAGAACATCAAGAAAAAGAGAAACCCTTTGCAGCACATTTAATTAACAAAATTGATTGAATTTGCAACGAGTTTTTAAATTTAAGGGGGAAAATGAAAAAACTTTGCTTGCGTAAAGCAGTTTCTTCGTATGTCATCATGCTTTTTCTGGAATACAAAAAATGAAAAAGGTACGGAAGAAATAAACGATTTTTTTCTAAAAATAAAAATAACAACGTAAAACAAATACAAATCTGCAAAACATTGTAGACACTACATGCAATAAACCAAACAGCCCGGTTATCATAAGGACTGCAGTTTCGTTCTTATTAGAACTCATCAGTCTGGATTAGTGAATAACCGAGCCAGAGGCAGATAGATGTAATCTCATTGAAGCTGAAACTGCCAACAAACTGGTATATAAAGCAAATTTATTTCACCAGTGAGTGTCCACAGCATGGTGTGGTTCAACTCGTGAATTAATGGCAAAGCTAGCGTATTTAGCAGTAAGTTACCGCCCTTAAGCCAGGGCTAAGGCAAAGTTCTAATAAAAACGAAAGTGTAGACTCTGCATGTGATACCCGGACTGTCTGATACGTGGCATGTAGTTTTGCTTTAGAGGCGGTAACTTACAGCTAAATATTGTTCTTTATTTGCTTTAACATTGCAAAATAAGAAGAAGTACTTATTTTATGCTCAAAAATTACTTTTTGTTATCTAGGGGAGGACCGATGGTTGTGCACGCTGCTGCTTCAAAGGGGTTATCGAGTAGAGTACAGTGCTGCGTCTGATGCTTACACTCACTGCCCCGAGGGATTTGGCGAGTTCTACACTCAAAGAAGAAGATGGGCTCCCTCCACAATGGCAAACATCATGGATCTTCTTGGCGACTACAAAGCCACTATAGCCATAAACGACAACATCTCTTTCCCTTACATCATCTACCAGGGTATGTTGATGGTGGGCACTGTCCTCGGCCCGGGTACGATCTTCCTCATGTTGGTCGGAGCGATGGTGGCTGCTTTTAAGATTTCCAACTGGTATTCTTTCTACTACAACATAGTACCGATTCTCGTATTCATGGCTGTTTGCTTCATTTTCAAGAATGACATTCAGGTAACTGGTTAAATAAATTTTTTAAACTCTTATATTTATTCAAATTTCCTCTCAGTATTAGATCCAATCTTTTCCTTCTGAGTTGTCTTTCATAAGAAGCGCATTGTTCCAGTCAATCATCTTCTCCTCAAAAAGAAAAGATTTTTTTTAACCTGTAAAATCTTCTTTTTATTGGATTTGATTGTGACATGCTGAAGGGAAGTGCCTCACGATTGCGTTTAATTATTTAAATAAGTTTTCTGCCAGCTTCAGTCGCTTGAAATGAAGTACTAATCAAACCCACACATAGGTAAAACGATTTTGAGAATTCACAAAAACTATTTATATTACGGAAAAGTGTATTTATTTTGATTGGTTTAGTCTCATTAATATTTTTCAGAGAAATCTTTCAAATTTAGGAATACCAATAAATCTGCTATTAAAAAATTAGGATATGTCTTCAATTGATTGATTATGTTGAACATATTGTTCCTTGATTAAAATCATAATGAACATGTTTGTTTTGAACGAATTAAGAGCCAATAGAAACATTCACAGAAGTCCATCATAATCTTAATAGCTAATAGCATAGAGCTTGAAAGTGTTTTTTGATAGAAACAAGCCTATGGACATGTTCTTGTTTGATTTAGGACGCTAAGTTTTAAAACAGATTTTAAATATGACATGATTTTCTTCTGCCAAAACTAACGATACAGTGTTGCAGGAATCATCTTGTAATATTTGAATCAGCTGCTAACTCAATTTTTGTTGAAACTGGACCATGTGCGGCTTTAATTACTACCTCCTCAATTTTCAAATCGACTGTATAATAAAAGTTTTACTGTTGTTGTTACTAATAATGAAGAAATTCTACTTTTTCACGCAGATTCTGGTTGCACAAGTCATGAGTACAGCATATGCTTTGTTCATGATGGCTGTCCTGGTGGGTACTTCCATACAACTTTCTGAAGACGGCATTGGTTCACCTTCGGCAATTTTCCTTATAGCACTATCGGGAAGTTTCTTCACTGCTGCGGTTTTGCACCCTCAAGTAAGTCGATTACAAGACGAATTTGAATTTCCTTTAAGAAATGTAAAAAACGCCCCGGTTAGCAGCAGATTTAGGGGAAATTCATGTAGATATAAAAACACTGTAATTTTGCTCACCGTGAACTCGACGTTTCTCGCTTGTCTAAAATTATTAGATCATTTTTTTCAAGGCAAGTAATAACTGTTTTTCGATCACATTAAGCTCACTGATCTTTCAGGTTTTTGTTTTCTAATTTTATGCTAGTAAGAGTTTTTTTCTACATTTTTAAATTGTTTAGTATAATAACCAGCGGTTTATTTCATAAAATATAAGTGCAATAAAATGCATTTTACGGACACTTTTTAAACAATGTTGGAGAAGTTGCATTCTGAAACACTTTGTCCAAAGTGCAGCATGTTTGCTCATGATGTAGAAATAATTACATAACTACTAAACTTACTTTATTGAAAAAAAAAATATAGATAAAAAAATATATTTCAAAAGATTGATGATAGAAGAAGAAAAGGATGAATGTGTGTTTAATCTATATCCAAAATGTCGCAATGTGCCGGAAGAAGTAAAAAATAAAAAAATAAATAAATGATAATAAAAATATATAATAAGCATTAACAGAACTAAAAATTAGGAAATAAGTGTGGGTATGTTTGTCTGTCTGTCTTTCTTAAACTATTTTTGAGAGGCGTTCGAAATCGAGCAAAATTTTTTGTTCTAAAGGCGGGTTCCCGTTTAATTTTACTTTGATTTTTAAATTCCAAGTTTGATTTTGCATTTGAAAAATCTGTTAATTTTTGTAATATTCAAAAAAATAAAATAAAATAAAATAAAAATAAATAAAATAAAATAAAAAAAATAAAAATAAAAAAATAAATTTTTTACAACTTCTGATTTAACGGCGAATTTGCTTCGGATACATTTAAACCAGAAAGAAATTTTAATGAAGATCCTCTAGATAATTTTTATGTTTATTAATTAATCGGGGCATCTTGGTTGTACTGCAAATTTTAGTTAATGCTTATTGTTTCTCTATGCTGTTATTATTCTTTTTCTTTTTTTTCAAAATTTTTCCTTCTTATGTTTAGTTGTATACATGTAGGGGAAGAGTGGGTACAGTAAAACACGGAAATTTTCAATGACATTTTGTTCTATTGAAATACACAGAAATCGATTTCTTTCAAATGGTAACAATATTTGTGACTGTAATAGGTATTATAAAAATGGGCCTGTAAAAAAACTACGAATTCACACAAGCGAGAAATAAAAATCAAAACGAAATGCAGTTTTGTCTTCTTGTTCTTTCAGTAAGAGAGAACAGTAAGACACACTAAGTAGGAACAGTAAGGCACATATTTTTCTTTATTTAGCGAACGTTAAAAGAGTCAAATTTTATCTAAAAAAATATGAATGATTGTTGTCGTTTGGTTTTGGTATAAGTTATTATGTTTGGTACGAAACTTTTGGTAAGTGTCTTGACTCGCAGTAGTTACGTCTAATACAGGAAAAAAGACAAAATTTCCAGAAAATTTTAACTTCGATGCACAAATGTAATTTTACACCTGTGAAGCATTAATGCTGCAAACTTTCCCAAAATTCAAGCATATGATATTTTTCTCTTGCTATAAATTGTACGAGAACGAAACCATCCTACTCAAGGTTGTTGTTGTCTACAACTAACGAATTCTCTTTTTAAAAGATTCTGGATTGGCGAATTGTTTTAAAATGTCATCTTGTGGTGCGTTCAGAATTTGATGAGGATGGAATGTATTAATCTTTACTAATAATAAAGCTGAAAGTCTCTCTGGATCTCTCTCTGTCAGGATCTCTGCATAGTGCCCACACCGTTCGGTCGATTTTCATGAAATTTGGCACAAAATTAGCTTGTAGCATGGGAATGTGCACCTCGAAGCGATATTTAGAAAATTCGATTTTATTCTATTTCTTTTCCAATTTTAAGAACATTTTAACAAATCATCATAACGTGGGCGAGTAAATTACCAAATTATCATAACTTAGAACCGTAACATGGGCGAGCAATTTGGCGAGAAATTCACCATCCATTATTTCTTATTATACAAGCGAACCAAATGACCTTTTAAGTTTTTATTACGATCAAAGCCGTGCGGGTACCACTAGTAGTATTCAGAACTCCAGCGCTCGAATACGCTACCTTGTGGTGATTTACAAAACTGCCGATGAAACTAAAACATTGCCACGTTGCGTTCCACGTGTGTCTGTTGACGTAAACACAGGCAGTTTGTTCTGAGTATTTATTAACGCAATCGATGAGTCTTAGTTTGCTTTCAGCTATAGAAATTAATTCGTCCCTTAGTAGTATTCTCGAGCTTCTCAAAATAATGTTAGTTTTCCTTATTTCCTTCTAAAATATGAGTTGATTGAAAATGGTGAAAGCGAAAACTGGATTAACAAACTTGGATAACGTTATACAAGGTAAAAAATTTTATTGTTTTGTATGAATTTGTAAGAATATGAGTTTTTTTTAATCTTAAATTAATTTAACTAACCATCTTTTACAGCAGCATTTAGTTGGAATGGACGGTATGCAAAATATTTTCTTGAATATCTTATCGTAGAACAAAATGAAAAATGTTTCACCGAGAAAGAATTTACTTTATTTCTTTTATTCTCAGCTGAAAGGTTTCGCCAAATTTGTTTAGGGTTATAGTTTTAGTATTGTGCGAGCATAGTAGCCTTGGTGAGATTTCGCGTTTTTAGTTAAACCAGTTTTAATTTTTATCATGAGTGGAATAAAATGGTAGTAAGATTACAGAATTCGATAAGTAAAAAGAAATAATAGTCAATAAACTGAAAAGAAAACTGCCACCATATATCCGTGAGAATTTTGTTGATGATTCGCATAACATGACACAATTAAATCGTAGCTCAGAAATTAGAAAGATCGAAACAGAAAAATTTTAAATTAATCGATTCGGGAATCCGAGAGAAATGTAAACAGCTACAAATGCAAAGCAATAAGCACTAGCCAAGCAAGGCAAAGAAGTATCATCTTCTTTCGATAATAATTTGTAATGTCATATTGAATTTTCTAGCATTAATTGTTGTTCTTGTCAGGCCACAATTATTATTTAGTTTTATCAAGAATTGATAGATATCGAATTCAACATCGTGGAAATAGCTGCTTAGAACTACAAACTACGTAGTTTGCATTAATCTTTGACGTTTAGTAATGCTTCTTGAATTCTCATTTCTTTCTACGTGGGCCAGAATATCCACAAGACTTTGAAAATTAATTTAAAAAGAATAAAGCGAAAAATATCATACATACGAACAAAAATCACAACACTTTTAGCATTTTCTTCGTTACCACATGCGTTTGTTTTAGTTTTTAAGTCGGCCATTAGACAGTGACTGCAGTGCCCCCTATAGTTCGTTGGAGTTGCGAACATAAGATAGTATGATAAAAATATGAAGTATCTGCGCACACAACTCAAAACTATCTGCAATCTGCAGGTATGTAAAATAATCTACAATGGGAAAAGCAAAAGTGTGTATTTAAAATTTTTAGTAATGCAAAGTTTATATTGTTTTTAACCATGTATCCATGAAAGCAAGAGATGAACTTTTTCATTAATTTATCTACAGATTTTGAAGATAACCATTGTTTAGTATTGATATTAAATAAAAATTATTGGGCGACGTACATATCTGCAGCAAATGTATCTGCACAGCGGCAAATGTTTCCGCGCAAGGCGTGCGTATGTGCGTCTAAAATATCTAGCGATGATGGGCAAAAAGAAAGCAATAAAGATGAAAAATTGTTTTGTTCGATCAAACTCATGTTTATTTGCCTGTTAACCTTGATTGGAATTATTTTTGCTTTTCTATGTTCCTTTATGTAAGATATAAATTTTAGTCACAAAAATATTTACCATCTAAAATCTGCATTTATTAAGTTCTAGAGGTACCCGCGCGGCTTTGCCTGTGGTAGAAAATTAAAAGATCATTTGGTTCGCCTGTATATTTACAAAACATGGATGATGGACTTCTCGCCAATTTGCTATGTTCATTTGCTCGCCCATGATCGCATATGGTAGTTTGCTCGTCTACGTTATGGTAATTGGCTAGTCCACGTTATGGTAATTTGTTCGTCCACATTATGATAATTGCTCGATAAAATGTCTTAAAATTGGAATAGAAAAAGAACAAAATCGAATTTTTGAAAAATCGTTTCTATGTTCGCATTCCTATGCTACGAACTAATTTTGTGCCAAATTTCATGAAAATTGGCAAAACCGTCTAGGCGCTATGCGCGTAACAGACATCCAGACATCGAGATATCCAGACACCCAGACATACAGACTTTCAGCTTTATCATTAGAAAAGATAATATTGAACCGAATGAACAGCGTTAGTATGGTTAAATAATTGCACTCAATTGCAAATGAATCATGATGTCTATAAATTTGTTTTGATAAAATAGCCCGTGTCACTGATTTGTTTTTAAAAGTTATTGCTTAAATAACGAAATTAAAATGTGTGGTAGGAAATACCGCGTGCATAAATTTGTTTCTTGAAATACTTCTAGGAATTTTGGTGCGTAGTTCCTGGCTTGTTGTACTTCTTGAGCATCCCATCTATGTACCTTTTGCTCATCATTTATTCCCTGGTAAACTTAAACGTAGTCACCTGGGGAACAAGAGAAGTGCAGACGAAGAAGACGAAGAAAGAACTGGAAGAGGAGAAAAAGGAGCAAGAGGAATTGCTGAAGAAGAAGAAAAACCCCGACCTCCTTTCATTCTTAGGTAAAGTACCCACTGTTAAGTTTTTTTTTCACATTTCAAATAAATTTTTAATGAATTGTGAAACAATACTCAATGAAAAAAATGCAGATAAAATAACATTGTTGTTTTATTACATAAATAAAATAAATTCTGATCCTAAAAACTAAAACAAAGTGCAGTCTCCAATATAGCCCTCTTTTTATCTTTCAATGAGGGTATTTTATTTTCTTTAGATGTTTTTAATTTTTAAGAAATAGAATAACTTAAATATACGCAAGCAAGGAAAACATAAATATAAACAAATCGGGTGCTCAAACACATGAGTAGGAGAACGAATTTCATATTACTCAAATTAGTGACTCTCTTTAATCTACAAGTCAGGGCTTTTATTTCTGCAAAACGAGCTGATGTGCGCATCACGTGACTTCCTTTTACTCCAATGTAATGAAAATAGTGCCTCGAAGAAAGCAAAGAAACCCTTTAAATATTTTCACCCCATGTTTGGTGCGAATCGAAGCAAAGAAATCGTTTTATACAGATAAATTTTCCCAATATTGGCAATTTTAATGTGATTCAATGGTTAACTCTCTAAATATGGCCAAATTGAAACCAGATTAAAAAAAAACCCAACCAAATTTGTCTCAAAGTTGACGACAAAACTTGGCGACTTTGTTTGTTAAACTATAACACCACTTGAGTTAGCATTGAAATTAACAATAATTTTCCTCCAAAGAAGGTGTAAAAGAACCCCTTTGGAACATCCGAATGCAATCAAAAAAGGAGGTGCACAACTACACCCCGCTAGGAATCTACGAACCAAATTTCAACTTTCTAGGACATACCGTTTTTGAGTTTTGCGAGATACATACGCATTTGCACACATGCATACGTACGTCAGGAGAAAACTCGTTGTAATTAACTCGGGGATCCTCAAAATGGATATTTCGGGTGTCTATACGTTCTCATGCACATATCCACGTGTGGTCGGGTTGAAAAAAAAAAAAAAAAAACTCAATATTCATTCGGGGGCAAGCAAAATAGAAATTAAGGCCGATTTTTGAGTGAAATTTTTTTTTCACGAATACAATAGTTCCTTTACTACGTAAAAGGAAGTAAAAAGGGCAGAAGCCCTATATTTTTCAGAACATATATTCATGTGCTATTCGTATGAAAATGATCAGAATCCTGACAAGGAAAAAAAAAAGCGAAGTGCAGGAGTTAAGCTGTCCTGTATCCAGGAGAGTACTCTAAGTTTTCAATATCGAAATGTTTGATTTTAAATTTAGCAGACTCAAAGATTATGATTCAGTTTATTTTGGGCTACATAATAAATACACGTTATTTTAATGATATAATGATAAAACTAATGCTTTTAAATTAGCATTAGAAAAGAAAAAATAAGCATATGTTTTTCGGTCGCTTATATTTCGGTTTCGATTAGAATCATAACATTGACAAAAGAACGAACAAAACATAAGAAATACGATACAAAAGATTTCTGAAATGCCGAAATATTGAAAATAAGGAAGACGCAAACACGTAAATATGAGAACCAACGGCAGTCATGGTTATGTTGATAGTGCCACTCCTCGTGGCAGTGTTCTCACTGACAGGTGATGGGAAGTTCTCAGTTTTGTAGCAAGTTACATCACAGATGTAGACATTTCTCTTTAAAAAAAATAACTATTCATCTGTTTTAGAATGGATACATTGATGGGCACCGGAGCGCAATATCGATGAGCTCCGATGCTTACTGTCTAATTTCTAAAATAATGCTCGAAAGAAGTGAGGCAGTTGAGCTTCTGTGAGCTCCCATGCAAATTAAGCCTTGTTTCTCGTTGTTTGAACAGTTCAAGCAATACAATCGGGGTTTGCTTTCTTACCATTTTCTGGTGCAACTTTCCTGTAATTGAAAACATGATCAAACCATCTCGTCCATTATCAGATGATGGTTTTATTGACATAGTTTAATTGCTATTGATAGTTGTTTTTATACATATTGTTCATTATTGCTGACTAGTGGGCTTATTAAGGATCATTAATTTAATCTTAATTTATGTTAACTTAGTACGGATTGGATGGTAACTTAGCTTGCTATGCATCATTAATTTAATCATAATTTTAGAGTAGTTTTGGTTTGGATTAATCAAAGGTATATTTTCCATGCTTTTCAGGTCTCGGAGGCAACGACAATGACGAGGGAAGCATCACATTTAGTCTTGCAAATCTGTTCAGTTGCAAATTCTTCACGTACCCTAAATCCAACGAGGACAAAGTTCATTTGCTGCAAATCGGAGAACAGTTGGAGCAACTCAACAAGAAAATATCGGGACTGGAGAGGCAGTTGGAGTTATCGAGGGTGATCCCCTTCAGGGGAAGGAAGGGATCCGTCAGGTCCGCTTCTGAAGCTGGATTGGGACCCGTGCAAGAGGGAGGAGAGCATATCCCAGACTTCAACTCTGATTCGGAGGGAGAGAACAGCGAAGCCCTTGGTAAAAGTTTTTAGTTACCACCTCTTTTCTTCTACTGAATATTGAAATAGAGTCTATGAAACAGTAACCTTTAATGCCCACGTAGTTATCATAACAATGTCTTGAACTGCAGGCATGTTACGAAAATCTAACAAAAATTTATGAGTAGATAAATGTAAAAAAGTTAACTAACGGAAAACATCAAAGAAAATTAATTTAAGAGTGATAGAGTTTCGCTCGAAAACGAAAGAAATATTTAAGCTTTGCATCTAAATAAAATCTTAGCAATCGTCTTAAGTCACTTTTACAAGTTTTGTAAATAGTTATGATTTTAATGTTTTTATGTGCTTAATTTGCTGTAATTTTGATAAATTTGGCCTTCTATTAAATTTTGCTCAAAATTACTGTAGTTCTTTAGACTTTTTTACCTGTATGTTTCTTTGCCTGCTATGCACCATTTAACAAGTGTCTATGGCATTGGCGACAAATTTAAGAGATATTGTCAAGTTGGCAACATTTGGCGACAAATGTTGCCAATCATGGCGACATTTTAAACCTAACATGCAACTAGTATTTCAAAATTGATATAACTTAATAGATAACACCTCCAGTAACCTCTAGACTTTAGTATACAATTCCTGAATGGAAAATATTAGAATGTCTGTGTACCTATCATGGCGACATTTTAAACCTAACACGAAACTAGTTTTTCAAAACTAATATAACTTAATGGATAACGCCCCTAGTAACCTCTAGAATTTAATAGAATATTCCTGAATGGAAAATACTAGATTGCTCCTAAAAGGGAAATGCTGGAATGTTTTTTTAATGCTACATAAGGGTTATACCATTCAGGGGGCTACCTTCTGAAGTTAGCCTGCCTAGTATTTCACTCAGCTGTGAGTGGACTTAACTCTGTATGCAGTTAGAGCTGTGGTTTTTATCTCGGTGTTTTATCGCATTTGTGTTTAAATTCGTGTTTACCGTTGTGTTTGCTGTGGTTTATTATGTTTGCTTCATTGCTGTAAATGTTTTAGCGATTGTTAACGACTTTATTGTACGTTGTTTGATACAGCGGCAACAAACAAAAAGAAGGGAAAAGAAAATGGCATTGTTCCATTTCAGGCTTTATTATTTTTTAACGTGAATATAAAAATAAATTTGCTGTGTTTTTTTTAAGAACGGAGTCGTCATTTAAAGAATTTCTTGAAGTGTGCCGGGCTGGTAACGCAAGGGTGCCCACCTAGGGCACTGCGCCATTGAAATTTTTAGGGGGTGGGGGTTGCTTTGAGGGGCATTTCTCTCTTTTTTTGGGGGGGGGGAGGTGTTCTTGCGCTTGGGGAAGGGGTTTTCGCGATGTTTAGGCTGTGTGCCCTTACTCTTAGGGGTGTGGGCATCCCTGGGTAACAATATTAATGAGCATAATTAGATTACAACCCTAATGACAGCAGCGCGGTGTTATTGCTAGACAATTTAACTTTTAATTTCTCCATGCATTAAAGCATATTTTTTAAAAAATTTGTATTTTTTACTTTAGAACCTAAACCAGAACGAGATGATCTCATAAACCCCTACTGGATCGAGGATAAAGACCTGAGGCGTGGAGAAGTTGAATATCTTTCAGCAGCAGAAATGCAGTTCTGGAAGGACCTTATAGACAAATATCTCTTTCCACTCGACAACAACAAAGAACACCAAGCTCGTGTGGCTGCCGAATTGAAGGAACTAAGGAATAAAGTTGTCTTCGGCTTCTTCATGTTCAACGCTCTCTTCATTTTGATTGTGTTTTTGATGCAACTGAACAAAGATCTTCTGCACTGGGATTGGCCACTGGGAGTGAAAACAAATATCACTTACATACCCGAGACCAGTGAAGTGAGAATCGACAAGGAGTTTCTGCAGCTCGAGCCCATCGGCTTAGTCTTTGCCGTATTCTTTGCTCTGATTTTGGTCATCCAATTTACAGCGATGCTTTTCCACAGGTTTGGCACACTCTCGCACATAATGGCTTCCATCGAATTGGGATGCTTCAATCAAAAGGTGAGTAGTTTTAGAAATTTATGTCCGTTTTTGCATATGTAAAATAAGAAAATGCTTTCCCAAGGTTTTTCGTCTCGAAAAAATTTGTTCTGCGCGATTGCATGAGTTGAGCTGTATTATTTAAATCCAAAACTAAATCAATTTAGTAATTAAAAAATGACTTTCGTAGAAGTTTTCAGTTTAAATTTTTTAGCGTCTTAAATTAACAAAATGCTCTTTGTAGATTGCTTCAAATATAATAAAAGTAAATAAACGTTAATGATCGGTTTTCTGGAAAAAATCATTAAAATGTAATAATTATTTCAATATTAAGAGCAGTTGAGGAGAAAGTTCATAGTTTTCTATTAAATGTGTGCGTTCCATAATAGATATGATGCATTGATACTGTCCACCCCTGGCAAGTTGACCCGACCGATTAAACGATTCCATTTGTTGAAATTGGGGGTGAGGAAAAGAGGCTTAAGAACTTACGGATTTAATTTGCAGTGTTACTGCTCATTCGGCGAAAAATAATTCGGGAAAGAAGTAGCACACACACACAAGCGGTACAGGATTTTCTCGCCAATAAAAGGGTTGCAATGGTAGCCCAACTCTGCGCCTAACAGCTCCTCTTCTTACTGATTGCTCTCCCTTGAAAGAAATGAACTTGCTCAAGACCATAGCTCAACTTCTCTGAAGTGAACAGTAGTTCAAAATTTTGTATTCGAGTTTTAGCAATGCGTACTATGAAGAATTAAAATATATCTGTATAAGGAGAGATGTGTGTTAAATCAATCGGAGCAACAACACAAATGAAATGAAAACCGACTTATTAAAATACGTCAACTGCGTTTATCCGGACTAACTTGGATCAAAGACAATCCGTATAGTTGAAGTTCCAGATAGTTCAATTTATGCGAGTAATTAACCAAATAAATCCCTAAATAATCAGAATTACCTTTTGTTGCGATAAAAATAATTTTTGTTAACACAATAACATAGAACTGTAAGCAAATACCTCTTGTTATTCTGCTCTGAAGCAATGGGTCGATTATTTATAGCTTTATACCCAAAATAGTTTGCAAGACATTAAAAATATAAAAATATTTTATCTTTTTTTATTAACAAATAGTTGATCCACTCTCTTCTATTTCCAATATGTGTGGTGTTTGAAGGTTTTATTTTTAACAGACCAACTGGAGTAGGAGTGGTTAAAGGAGTGGTTACAGACTGTCGCTCCAACTCTGTACCAGTACACCATGTTCGTTAAGTACAATAATTTGATGTACAATCTGTGCACTAACTGTACACTGTATCAAAATAAAAAGCAAAAGCTGGCGTACTTATAGCTACAATTTTCTGTTAACATAACTTGAAATAATTTAGGTGAATTATATATATTTAGACCGGTAAATTTTATCTAGAGATCCAGATAAACTGGAACGGATAGACGAGGTGCTCTAATATGAGACTTTACTCTAATATGTGCAGGTAAACGACAGTATCTGCAGATATGAGTTTTCGAGACATTTGCGGAAACGCATTTTGGATTCAATAGTTACAATTGGAAAATGTTGGAATTAGACGTTTTTTTCACTTTTTTTTTCTTGCAGCGGAAACCAAATAAACAAGCTTGTACAATAAAGCTAACGTAATGCATAAAGCTAACCCAAAAAGGCAAAAAATAAATAAATAAATAAATGAATAAAAATAAATAAATTAATTAATGAATAAATAAATAAAATAAAATAAAATAAATTATAATAATAATAAAATAAAATACAAAAATATATTTAAAAAATGAAAAGAGAAAATTTGCAGTTTCTGCCCTTTATCTGCCCACGGCAGTTCTTTTCTTTAAATTAAGCTAGAAAAGGAATTGTAAAAACCTCGCCATTTGACACATTGCTTAAATTTGAGATCTTGAATTGTAAAGTATAAATTAGTTTCGATTTAATTATTTAACTGTTGTTACTGATGTTTATTTATTTATTTATTTTTATTGCTAAAGCACTTGATATTTACATCACGAGCTTTCATGTATCGCAAATTCATGAGACTAATCTCAAAAAAGTATTTTAGACAAATTCTCTTACGTTCCTAAGTTCTTATTGTGAATCATTTCACCACCCGATTCAAGCATTCTTTCTTTTCAAGTCGAGTGCATTTCTAAAAATTTACCTGAGGCTGGAGTTAGGGAAAACCTCGCTACAGGGTCACGCAGAAAAGAAATAAAATGGTAATGAGAACTATTGGCGGTTTGAAAAACATGCACTCGTATGGAAACGCTGTCTCGTTTTGTCCATGAATTGTCATAAATGAAAAAATGCTCGCACTATGTGTAAATCTCTACTCTTTCAGTTATTTATCTTTTTGAACTCGACCAAGAAAACGAACTTCGCAAATGTTTTTTCAGCATAACTGAGCAAAATGCAAGGCTAAGACATTTTAAGATAAGAAATCATCAACTTAAACCAGGACTGAAATTTAAGTTGTTGTCGCTTTAAACACTGTAACCTTATTCCACAAAATCAGTGGCAGCTTAGTTGCCTCCACTGCTCTAGAGTAACTTAATTGAAGCAACTGGTGTAAAGTTACATATCACTTGTGGAAGGTTTACACCATGGTAATGTAAATAGCGTAACGTGTCA
This sequence comes from Uloborus diversus, assembly GCF_026930045.1. Classification (NCBI taxonomy): domain Eukaryota; kingdom Metazoa; phylum Arthropoda; class Arachnida; order Araneae; family Uloboridae; genus Uloborus; species Uloborus diversus. The sequence continues at coordinate 159,783,566 of NC_072734.1, read as the reverse complement.
CTCAGTTCTGCGGAAGATTACACCAGAATTTTCCGTATGCTTACACAGAAATGCCTTGAAAGGTTACACATTAGCAAAAATTAAGCTTTCGTCTGACTTTCTTGAACGGGTAAAAATTTTTAATGGTAAGCAGACTTATTCTTCAAGTTAACTATTCGATGGTTTAAATTGTCCAGATATATTAAATGATCAAGTAATAATTTTTTTCTATATGTTTTAAATTGAAAGTACAAAAATAAATTTGTAGGTTACAATATTTGAAATTTCGTTACAATAGTATTTAAAAAAATCTTCTGAGAAACCCCTTCTTTTCCCTTCTTTATAGCTCTTGATTTTAATTATTCGTTTACACAATATTTATGAAGTTCGTGCTTTCATAACCAATATATACCGATTATTAATTTATTTTAATATTTAAACAAGATATATTTACTTCACTAAGAGAGGAAATAACCCGAGTGGCGTCCGAACCCAGAACGCGAATCTCACAGACAGGTCACAAAGCAACAGCTTTTACCGCTTGGCCACATTGGCCTGTTTTCGTTTCGCTAATAAGAGTTTACCTGCTGTGCGCCGATTCCGAGATTTACGCATACGCTCTGAACTCTACTGGAACCATAGTGCAACAAGGTTCCTCCAACAATTTGAGTTTTTAAAAATTTATACTACTCTTTTCAAAATTCGTGCAACGTTGCGTTCATCAATACTGGTAACCTTACACTTTTTTTACAGTAAGAAAACAGAACTGTATTAAAAGTAACATTAAGTAAAAAATAGCGTTAGTAGTAGGTCGATGAAAAATTTAAGTAGTATAGTGTTTACTAACTGCAATTGCAGTATTTATCCATTATGGTATTTTACCGTTGGACACATGGTGCCGCTCAAATTTAGAAATAGATAACGAGAAAGAAATCGTAAACTTTTCTAGTACGCAGTTTACAAATGAACTTAGTGCACACACAATGCATTTTCCAAGTTATTTACAAATATATTTATGCACGTTTTCTTCTTTTTTCTTCATATTTTGAAATGTTTTTATCCTTATGGTTTTTCCACCTTAAATCAACTACATACATTAAAATTCTAGTCATCCAAAGCAATTTTTAACCATGTGGTTTAAAAAAAAAGTAACCACACCTAAGCCAGCGCTAATATAGAAGTACATGCAATATGTCGGTGACTCGCTTTACGACATTCAGAGACTGCAATTTTCGTCCTTGTTATGCACTCATCCGTCTGCAATAGACAACAACCGAGCTAGAGGCAGATTTCATCGTTTATGCTACCAGTTTGTTGGCACTCTCAGCTCGGATGACATACTAATGAGCACACATACAGAGTCACAGACAGGCAGACATTTTCCAAAAATGGTCGAAATAGACTCAGCAAACCTCAAAATCTGCAAATCCTTCACAACTCGAAATTCTAAAATTTTCACAGAACCAATACTTTTTTCTGCATATTAGATATAGTATAAAGTAAAGAAGAAAGAAAAAAAAATAACTCGCTGATTTATAAATTTTCATTACGCTTCTAAATTTAAAAAATATGTTAACTCACCTTGTAATATGGTACTAAAAAAAAAACTTAAATAAGAGATTTGCTTCTGTAAGATTTCATATTTCAGTACTTAAGACTTAAGAGTTATAATAAAATTAAATAAATAAATAAATAAATAAATAAATAAATAAATGAATGCTTCTAGAAGTTGTGTTTTCTTTTTTTGCTCCAGGTTGAAGATATCAGCGACGATGCATTCATCGATCGCAATGCAGTCCAGATAGCCAAGCAGCTGCAACGTCTTCGGGGCATCGACGACGACGACCGGAGTGAGGAGGACCCCTATGGAGACAGGTTGGCCCACAGGAAGACCATCCAGAACCTGGAGAAACGGAAGCACCAGGGAAACAGAACCGGCACATTGGATGTTGCCTTCAGAAAGAGGTTCATGAACTTGGGAGTGCAGGAGAAGAAAGCAGCTGGTAAGTGGCGCAACTCCCGATATTCACTTTTAGGACCCCCTGACCAGGAAATCCTTCGGTAGTTCAATAATGAAAAAATTCTGAATTCGTCGCAATCGAAAGAGCATAATAAAACATCTTTTTGGACGCATACATTATTTGCCCTCGTCTCCCCGTAAGCGAGATGTGAGGTCTTACAGTCTGCCGAAATTATAAGAAAAGTCTCCAAATTTGGTGAGTTTTGGTGAGAAATGGAAGACAGCTTTTACATGCTTTGCAGACGGATGTTCTGTAACATGCAACGGTGAAGTCCCATGGTATCTTCTGTTTCTCGCCAAGTCTTGAAATTTGTTTTATACTTTTCTTACAATTATGCTAGACTTTAAAACCTTATAACTCGATATTGGACAAACGGGGGCAAAAAATTTACTCTAAAAAATAAAAAAAAAGGTTTCTCTATACTGTTTAGATAACTACCAATTATTTTTTTCATTGTAACACAATTCGTGTGATTCGCAGCTCAGAAGCTAAGAGCTTGACTTTTGCCAAAGCTAACCTTACGTTCCAGGGTTCACTTACTTAGTTTCAGTACTATTTCAAATTTAAATTCAGCATGAAAGGGCACTTGACAGAAAAGATGCCTCAGTAAGGCGAACACATTTTAAGTTAAAAAAACCTTATATATAATTACAAAAAATAGCAAATATTTTCTCATCCTTACAATCATTTATTGTTCCCAATTAAGAACGAGCAAGAAGTTCGTCTGAATTAAACCACCTTACTTTTCCATGTACTAACTTCGGTAGGGTGCTCTTATTTCAAATATTCTTTTTTTTCACAATTTAAACAGTTTTCTGAGAATCATTTCTCTTTTATCTAAAAAAGAAACCAATTAGTGAGAAGACGATATGAAAGATTTTGAGAAATTTAGAGAGCCCCGGTGTTCTCTTTTCTAAATCCGCAATTTTTTTAAAAAAATCGAAATAATTATTAAGAAAACTAGAAGAAATTTATTAAACACAAATGCACTGCTTGTAACTGAAATTTACTTTTTCTTTCTTTATTTTCTCATAACCACGTTTTCAAAATTGATATTTACGCCATCAGCTCTTGCGATAAAACTATTAACTCTATATATATTTGGAACTTTGCAAAAATGATAATTGAACATATTACTGTGATATAAACCTCGAAAAAATAATGTAAATGCAATATGTGGATTTTGAAATAATGATCAATTAAACTTAGGGGACAAAAAGCACATCATTCGAGGGAATTTTTCAAACATTTACCTATAAAACCCTTTTTTAGTTACTTATGTCCAAATTGGAGGGTCATATCACTCTCTGGTACCTAACGAAGAGATAGACACAAAAAGTTCAAAAAATTACGAAAAAATGAAAGCATTGGAAGTGTTGAGGAAATATGTGTTATTTATGTCATATTTAATAATCGTGTAAAGTTTTAGAATGGTGCAATGAATATTGAAGAAAAAAATATTTAAGGTGTTCGCCTACTTTAATGAGATACTTAATTAATAAAGTATTAAAACAAAAAAAGCCTAATTATTTTCCATAGTATTCTATGAAAATCTGAACTTAATACTGCGCATGATCACAAGACTGAACTTAATTCAGTAATGGATCAAGTTCAGGTTTGACACGATGCAATTTAAGAACATATTTACAGAATCACTCTCGCGGTGGAGTGCTTGCTCTAAGAGAGCCAAGAAAGAACAGCAGCATTAATAATAATAATAATAATAATAATAATAATAATAATAATAATAATAATAATAATAATAAAAAATAATGTTTTAAAAGAAATGTTGACAAATCTAAAGCAAACCTTCTATATCTTTCTTCACACATCGGGAACTATATCCGGATGCAAATACAGTGAAACCCCACTATAGCGAACGCGGAATATAGCGATCCCTCGAGTGTAACGAACCTTTTAAACAGTCCAAATTGAAGCCCAATGTCATTTATGCAATTTTACAAGCTTGTAATGATCCCTAAACACTAGAGCATTGGCTATAGCGATTTATTATTCTTTTTATTTCAAGCTTTTCATATTCTGGTAAAAAAAGTAAAGAAGACATCATGTCATTCGCAAACAAACCTGGTTTAAAAAGTCAAGCAACTTGGCTGTGAACTGATTTTCTGATATTGGTGAAGAAACGGAAGATATGAGTCCAGGACCTTTGATTTCTGTTCCAACGGCTGCTGTCAATGTTTTGAACAAATTTTCTGTGACTGAAACTATAAATCAAAATGTTTTGAATTCGTTTGCAATAGTTCACTAAAAAATTTGCGAAATGCATATAAAATTCAAATGTATACAACCGAAAATAACATCTTTCTTCGACGCTATAGATACATTTTTAAAAGTGGTAAATCTTCTTAGTTTGCCTATTATTGAGTACAACATAGTTAACACTAGTATATTCCACTTTATTTCCCTAATAACTAATGCAAACGTTGTGTAATTAAAAAAATCATTATTGAAATATCTAAGCGTTACAGAATTTTTTTTTCCTTTTTGAAAAATTGGATGTAGCGAACTATTATCTACAGCGATTCCTTAAGTCGCTCTGTTGAGGGTTCGTTATAGCGAGGTTTGACTGTACAGGCAGATAGGCTTAAATATATTAAGCAAAAACAGCATCCTACAAAACTAACACTTTCCATATAAAGTGAATGCGTACTGCATAGCAGAGTAGGAATTACGAAATCAAAATCTGGGTCAGACTTTTTAGGAATGTGTCTGTCTCAAACTGACGATTTTGGCTCAAAACATGGGATTACGAGTCAAATGTCACCTTAGCGACACTGGCGGTATTTAACGAAGTTCCTGGCAAGTCTCAACGTCGAATTGTCGGCGACATTGCCTTTTGGCAATCTCTGTAAAACTATCTTTCCTGCATATGCACTGTAGTTGGGGCAAAGCTTACTTGGTAGCATTGTGAAGGCTACGCGCCATTACGTCGCTGTTTGCCTCAACTATAGATATTGCTAGAATTTTACTTCACAGATATAGTACTCGTCACAGATGCTATTTTTACTTTTAACAAATAATTAGCTCAAGTTTAGTAAAAATTACGAAAGATTAACATTTAAATTCTAATGCGCTACATATAACTGCTTAGTATTTTTTAAAAATTTATGTAATTTCTAACTAAAATAAATTGCAAATATTTACATCTCGGAAGTGAAATGTTCACTTTTAATCTATTTATGTCATTTTTTATTCCGCCGATTTTAGGTTCATAATTTATTAGTAACCATTTATTCATAACATTAAGAACAACTTGCTCGATAAAACGCTCCAAAAATCAGCCAGGGGAGCGCACCCCTTTGAATACTAGCGTCGCCGGGGGGGGGGGGGACATTCCGGTGTCCCGGTTGAACATTTCAGAAATCTGGCAAGCCTTAGGGAAGTTGCAGCTTTGGAGCATGCCAACGCTTGAAACAGCACCAATGCTCTTAATTTCTTACTAATAAGTAAAATACATAATGTTTGGAAACAATAGAATGTTTTGATGATTCCTTATTACTTCAGACTTTTGTTTAAACGCAGCATAAATAGCAGTAATATATACCGAAATAGATTTCGTGAAAGTAAAAGATGGAAACATCTTTTAAAAACATGTGCAAAAAACTTAAGTGCTTTTATAATTAAGTGTATCATACAAAGGCATGATTTTTTAATGTACGAAGGTATTACCTATGCTTGTATAAGTGAGTGAATGATATAGAGATTTTGCAAAACCTTTTTTCTTATGTTTTACTGTTTTTGTTTTATTTTTTAAACCCCATTATCTAGCGAAATTATTGATGATTCCACCAAAGCTCAAAATAAAATAAAGAGGTGTATGGTCAAAGAAACGTTTTTAAAGAATGGTTTTGAGAGTCATGCGCTCTCAAAAAACTACTATGTTTATAAATCTAACTCAAATTAAGTCTCCGAATAATTGAAGTTCTCACACAGTCATAAGCTTTAGATTTTGACAATTAATTATCTGATGAGAAGAATAATTGACAAATCTTTTCAGTTGCCACTCCTGTTCTAAGTGGACTGCAAAGACTTGGTCGTAATCGTGAAACTTTAAGAGCCTTAGAACTACGCCGTAATCATTTGCTGGGAAGTAATATCTCAAGTCAGAAAATGGAGACTTTGGGAGCAAGAAATAATTATGTTATTCGAAATGGCAGAAATCCGAGGCACATCGAACAAATTTTCACAGGTAAGAAATGATTTACCTAATCCTGATTAAACCAATTACAATTGACATGTGTGGGGTCGCTAATATGCCGCCAAGTACTCCCCTAATGCTATTAGAAACCGAAAGCAATTTTTTTTTGAAGGGGGAGAGGAGAGAGAGATTTAATGACCATTTCGAATTTTATGCGACAGAGTAAGACTGTAGTTAAAAATATTTTTTCTTCTTTTAGGAATCTCTTCTACGGGCTTCGTTCGGGAACCCGATAATATCTTCTTGTTTGTACAAAGAACTTTATAATCAGTTTTAGAATTTCTTTTCTAACTATATTCGTAACAGCTGTGTTTAGATACTGATCCGTTGTTTTTGATATTTTAGGTCAGAGAGAGAAAAGCCTCCTCCCCTCCCCTCACCAGAATTTTTTCAAAAATTACTATATTCGAGCATCTGTAATTAATCTTCTTACCTCGAAAAACATTAATTAAACAATTGATTAATTATTCAATTAAAAACACCGACGTGAGGGTGAAAAAGTCGTCTTTATTTATCTCGCGAAGCGAAACTATGTATAGGCAAATCTTTCAAGTTTTATTTGTTGCATAAATTTTTAGTTTTGTGTGCTTGATTTTGATTTAAGGACCAACATCCAATATTCAAAGTGATACAAAATGAGTTACTAATGTGAGAGAAGTCGAAATTATGTCTAAGGCAAGGGACAGTAAGCTTGAGCTTCATTCCGTACTTCAGCGTATGATAGCAAACAACAGCAAGGCACTGAAGACAAGACATTTTAAGTTTCTGTCTACATCTACACCAATTAAGAGTGTCAAAGATCATTATAGATTGGAGTTCCGGGATCTTTTGTGCCCCTTTTCTCTTTTCAGCTTTAACTTTTCCAGAATTCGTAAAAGTAGCTTTCATTTTTTACCCCCCCCCCCCACGCGGTATTTATTAAACTATCGCGTTTTGTTAACTCCCGCTATGTGCAGAAAATGCAGAACTGTGGATATGCGAATCTCCGAAGAGTAAGCGCGTGAGAATTGAGTTACTTTAAGGGCACTGAAGACAGTAATGCTACGAGAAGTCAAAAACCAAAATCTTATTAATAGATTTTCATTTCTTGTTACTATTAAATTTGTTTGAATTTTTCAAAAGATACCATCAAGATAGCAAGGGGGGGGGGGGGGGTACAATTGGAGCTGTTAATTTTTTTTAACTGCATTTAATGTTTTATCTTTTTTTAATGCAGAAAGTAAAATGTTTTAAAATTGAGCAATTAAAATAGTACGCATATCTTCTTTCTCTTCCATTTCATCCTTAGAAAGTTGGAAAGAAATGTGGAATTTTTTAATGGAATTTCCCTCTATTATACTGCCGTGGGCAGGTAAACAGCAGTATCTGCAGAAATTAAATTTTGATATTTTTGAAGGACTTTTCTGGATTTTTCATACTAAAAAAAAATGTTGGAATTAGACGGTTTTTTTTTTCGTTTTTTTTCCAGCGGAAAACAAATAAACAGGCTTGTACAGTAAAGCTAATGTACAATAGAGGACAAAAATGCAAAATTAAAAAAAAAAAAGTTAAAAATCGATAATTTGAAGTTATTGCCGTTCACCTGCCCACTCCCACGGTAGAATAGTCTTCACCGTTTATGTTTATTTCATTCCTTCAAAACGAGTTTCACTATTCTAAGAAAGTCAAGCAGTTAGCCATTGTAAACTTTCATATTTCAAATTACAGGCAATTCGAATGGACATATCAATCCCGTTTTGTCAGATGACTCGGACGTGGAATCTGCTGGAGGTCGTAGCATAAGACTGGAGACATACGGTTCCAGAAACAGTTTGTCAAGTTACAGAGAAGAAAACGATGCTGCTGCTAGAAGGCGGCAAAGCCACATTCCTTAAAAATGACTGTTGCGATGAACCTCATCCTAGCCAAATCACAGAAAATGGTGCTAAAACGTGGTGGTTATAAGTTCAAATGAAGTAACTTAAAGTGTGCTGTCTTACTATGAGATTATTTATTTCGTTCTGAACGTGAATGTGTTCTTATAACTAGACTTGTATTATATGTTGCTCTACGCATACGCTCCAATTGTTAGGTACGCAATGTCCGTAGTTGCTACGGAATTCCAATTAAAAATAAGTGTTTAAAACATTTTAGAAATACCAACATAAAATTGTTTCAAATTTTTGTGTCATTCATAACCCATATTTGTAAAATGTTTTTTTATTTATTTATTTTTTAAAAATGTCGGTTGTATTTATGGTACTTCGGTCATTGTATGGTAAGCACTATGGATGACTGAGTGACCAATGTTGAAGGGTATGTCCATGATTGATATATAATTTTAAGCATCATTTATGTGAAATAATCTTTAAGGAGAAACTTATTACAATGATAAACCAATTTTAACCTATTTTCTTATAGAAGAGAAGAACTTTTATAAGAATTGAACTCTGTACTTAACTTTTTATAAGAACGATTTTATATACATATAAGAGCTGAACTTAACCTATATTTCTCATCATCGACTTTTGACTTTTCTATTTTCTTCTGTACCTGACCAATACTTTATTCTCAATAAATATATTTTTTGTGATTTTTTTCATAAATCTTGAATTTTGTTTTTATTTGAATCGAAATTGCTGAAACAGGTTCAGTGGCGTATCTAGAGTTTAGCAGGTCGGGCAAGTGCCACATGGGTGATACTAGTAAGTGGCGTCATTTGGACTACTCATATCACTGGCAAACTGAATTAATTTTTATTACCTAATTGAAAGTATAGATTTTACAACTTTTACTTTAATTCAGTTTTAAGTTTTTTTTTCTTATTTCAAATTATTATATATTTTTAAATTAACATTTTACACCTGATACCTTTCTATTAGTTTTGTTGTTTGTATGCATTTGATTGGGCAAAAAAGGTTGCTGAAACTAAACAAAAAAGAGATGATTATCCTTTTTAAATATTTAAACACGGAGACTCGATTTAAAGTCTTGATACGGGCCCCTTTTCATTACCAACATTTCTTCAGTGACGCATTAGCGCATTTAAAAAAAGAAGGGGGGGGGGGGGCACTCTTCCTAAAAATGAGCAAAATCTATCTGGAAGTGTATTTAATCCTGTATTATTTCATTAAAAAAAATACTGCTTCGTTTTTCTCGGGTAATCACGTGTCCATGTAGACATACAGAGAAGCAGCCATAGCCATTACAGTGAGACAATCATGGACGACTATGTAATGTCATCGCAACATGTGCAGCAATGAATCTCGATTCTGTTCAGCATTATCAGTTAACCGTCATGATACCCAATGATAACAGTGCTCGAGTCTTGCTCAAATCCACGCTCAAATTCTGCTTAATCGGTGGAAAGACATCACTGTTTCAAAAGAACAATGATGTAACTGTAAATGTTCACGGGTGACAATCTAGGGGGGAGGGAGGTCATGGCGCAGATTACGCCATTGAAATTTTTAGGGAGGTTGTTTTGAGGCCCCTTGCTGTTGGGGGCACCCCCGAAATGTTTAAGTACTTGAGTTTTGATGCTTTATGGTATCACAAAGCATTAAAACCATCATACCATTAAGCATTAAAACTCAATTGCTCCAAAATTTACAGTTGCGTCATTGTTCATCTGGAACAGCGATATGTCCCTTGCTGAAGGTGTGTCTCAGAACCGTCCTGTATGCTTGCAGGATGAGATTATCTCTCTTGTTAAAGTGAATGGAAATGAGATTGCTGATCTACTTGCTAGGAGAGGAAGTAAACTTCCTGCTACCACCTTCCTCCAAATTACGAGCATCTGAGATTCACTCCCAGTTAAAGTCAAAAGTAAATATCTCTTGGAGCATCCCACCTGTTCATACATGAGACAATGAGAAGCAAAGGGATGTAAGTGGACATTTTCAAGTTTTGAGTGGAACGTGTTTAAAGTTCCAGTCCTGGGTTGACTTTCATTGAAAAATTTTTCTATATCATACTGTATAGCAGCATCTACCAGGGCTACTAGAACTACCCCCTAGTCGCGTATGATACCTAAGTATCAAAATGTTTCATTACTTCACTTTAGAGTTTAAGCAGGGGGAGAGAGGCTATCCAAATAGAGTTCATGTCCAGTGTCTTCGAAAGTCACAGTCTGGTCCTGAGTGTGGAAAAATTTACCCTTAATCGGAATATGAAACCTGCATGTGTCAACGACAGACCATGTGCCTTCCTGCATCCACTCTTCAGGTGATCCATCACTTGATGTATTTATGTAAATGTGTGTGTGTATTTTGAAATAAAGGATTTTTCCGCTTTGTTAATATGCTACATTTTTCTATGATATTCTACTATCGATTTTTTAACATTAGCTATGCATCATTTGACTTCGGCTCAGCATTATTTCCAGATGCATTTCTCATGATTAAAACACACACACACACACACACACACACACACACAAAAAAAAAAGAACTACCGTAAAAGTGGGTGACTATGGTACAGTTTTAGTACATTTCTGACTGTAATTACTCAACATTCATTCGAAACAAATGAAGTTGCGTTATTATTATAGTTTAGGACCTTGGCTTTCAATTTCGACCATAAAATAATTTGAAACTTTACCCACACCCCCTCCAGAATAGTTTTTCGTTGTACTATTCTCACACTCTCATTGCGGGTGATGATGGTACAGCACATGTTTCAACGTGTCCATATAGATTTTGGTGGTTTGTACCATACTCTACCTCTCTTATATTTTTACGGGACAGCTGTAAATGTAAGTTATACTGAGAAAATTGAACTTTGGAGAGTCGGGTACATCATAAAATCGAGATAAAACAAAGGCTTTATTTTCTTCATAATTTCTGAACATGGATACCAAATCTTATCATCTTTTTCAGGCCACTGCCAAAACTTACCTCGCTTCAACTTCGTTGAAACTTCAAACTCACTTGCATCTACACCCGTGATTTTTCCTGGGTACTTTTCCCCCTGATAACCCAACACGCCCTAAAAAATTTCGACTAATTACTGTACCACACTGTATACTTTACACATTTGTAACTGTAGCAATATCAAAATATTTTATTTTTGAATGAAAATTGGAGGTAACTTTCTTTATGTAATATGAAGGCGAAAGGTACTTGCGAAATAGTGATTCCTTCTGCACTAAAAGTCAGCCAACATGAATTTCCGAGCTACCTACAAACATGTAGCACCAATTGCTCACAACAAATAAATTCACAGTCACCAGGTTATTCGTCTGACGGGCCGTTTTGACAGTGATAACAACTCTCTCATCACCAGAAAAGGTTGCACAATAGTTCCTATTGAAACTGAGCTAGCCCAAAATTCACTACGAACGCAATACGTCAATATTGAGGTTTGTACCATTCTCACCCGGTTTTACGGTAATTATTTTTATATAAAAAGATAACTTTTATTACGAACGAAACGATTTAGCTATTATGAAAACGAAATGATAGTATTCTCTCAGCAATCGAGTATTTCAGTAAATATAATTCAGTAGTCAAAACAACCGCGTTGCAAGTAACGAAATTACTGTCGACACTACTTTTGTACATAGCTTGTTCAGTAATCTGCTGCTTACAAAATAAATTAAAAATAAAAAAAATCCAGCACACACTATCTCGCATCCAGCCCCGGATATTAATTTGAACTTAAATCTCTTGCATTCAAATTATGTTTTTCACAATGACGAATTGTGATAAAACCCTACTCGTTAGGTCTTGTTTCTACAAAAAAGTTCCTATTGCAATTCAAGATATCTAAATTCAAATTAATGTCAGGGGCTGGATTCTAGATGTAACGTGCTGAATGCAGTTCCGCCTAAATAAGATTGTGTAAAGTCGTGAAGATAGGGTGCAAATGAAGGCGGTTTCGGGGGTCAATTCCGGCTACCCAGGGTAGAGGACGGTAGACCTCAAAAAGGATAGGACATCAACTGCAGAAAGAATAAGCAATCGTTATTGCTCAAAAAAAAAAAAAAAAAAAAAAAAAAAAAAAAAAAAAAAAGTTGCAGAGTGAATAAGAAAGAAAAGTGAGTAAAAGAAAGAAAGAAGTAGAAAAAAAAAAGTTAGTTTGTAACAATTCCTGACTATTACTTTAACATAAGTTTGCTAAAGAACCGACGTTCAAATCTTGGTTCTAACGCAACTAATTTTTCAAGTATAGTTGGTGCAAATTTTAAGCAAACGCGTTATGCTATGAGAATGTCCCTATGGCTTGAAGAAAGTAGAGAAGTCATTTTTTAAAGAAGATTAAAAAGTTTTAGTCATTTAACAACTCACAAATAATTGAAAGCTTTCTACCATTTTTTCAATTAAATTTTTTCTATCAAGAAAGACATAAAAGGTTGAAGATCGGAAAAAGATCGTAAAAAATGGTTTAGAACAGTTGTGCTCCACCTACTGCACGCGGGCCACATCCGTCTCGTGAAGCTGAAACGTGTGCACACTGTAGCGGATCGCAAGCTGATCCGTGTGGCCTGTTGTTTTGTTTAAAAGTCACAAACCAAAGAGCACGATTAATGACAATGTTACAAATTTGGAGAGAAATATTCAGAAATTGGTTTCGGAAAAACAGATACAATTACTAAAAGAAGCATCAAAAGTCATAGCAATTATTGGTTATTAATTTTCTTTCTTTTTCCTATATTTTTACATGTTATTTAGAGAAAAACGAAATATTTTAAAAAATTCTATATGTTTTCTGATCCCCGAGAATCATTTTAATATGAGGTGCAACCCTTAAGTAGAAAATGGCTGGACGCCACTAGTTTAGAATAATGAATTAGCTCTTGTAAATATGAATAGATACTTCTTAACACAATATAAAACTAACTTCAAATCCGACAATACCATGAACAGCATATTTCCGGGTTTTTGAAATTTGCCAACTTAAGACCAATATCGAAAATTTCAACACTGCAGAAGTTAAAATATAAAACGGTCTCCCTCCCTAATGAATGTTTTAGAAAGTTGTAATTTTTGGGAAATATAATACAAAAATCGATGCTCAAAGTTGGAAGGATCGGCTTATTGCGTGGGGCAATACGACGAAAGAAAAAAAAAATTCTTTTGCTACACTCAAAAGTCTGTAATTTCTTTTGTTTTGGTTCAGCTCATTTGACTAAAAAATGTAAAAAATAAACACTGATATACTGTAACATAATTTTATATTGTCTGACAACTAATACTCTTTGAGGATCATAAGCTCTGAAATCGAATACTGAAGTTTGCAGTGTTTTTTTTAAATTTTTTAACAAAAACTTTTTTTTCTAATATTAAGATTCTGATGTCTGAAGGGAAAACGAATTAAAAGCAGAAAAAGTTCAATTTTTTGAAAATTGCGGAAACCACCGAATTCTCGATTCACGAATTTCCTTCGATTCAACCTACACAGTATTCCCAGTACACATTGGAAACACGGTTGGACCACTCTAATTCTGATAGTTCAGTTTCCTCGTGAGTGCGGGCTCTAAAAAATGTGTTCGGAATGTGCTCCGTTAAAAAGTAAACGTATTGGAAACTGGAAAACTCGTAAATGTTCTCCGAATGTGTCCCGCTCAAGATATTGCTAAATTTGAGCTTGGGAACACATTTGAAAACAGATTGGGAACACAGTTGGGTACACTTGTGAAATCATCTTTTTCTTTCGCAGAAGTAAAATATCAATATCTTTCATCAACTTTTTATCAATAAATCTCTCAATGTGATACTACTAGAAATTTAGTTGCAATGAATAGCTGTCGTTTGGTGTCGTGAAGGCCGCCAAAAACCATGGCCCACTCTGGTCGATCGACTATTGCCCGGCGGCTCACAGTACTTTGTTGAGTTGAAGCTCTACTAAAGGCGCTATTTCAGATTTTAAGCCATTTTTAACTGACTTAATAAGGAGGAAGGAAGGAGTGCGGAGGTTATTCCTGGTAAATTTTTTTTTTTTGAACTGATACAACCCTAAAAACTTTAAAAAATTTTAGACTCAAAAGGGACCCTAGGATTTATTTCTAAATTATAGATTCTTACAATCGCAATTTTGCACATCTTTTGGATGTTACAGTAAGAAGAGGTTCTCGCCTTTTTTAGAAAAAGATTCCGAAAATGAAGTCATAATAGTTCACATTTAGGCTGTTTTTAAAGTTAGGGACTGGAAAGAGCGTGTTCGGGGATTTTCCCTCGGGCGAACTCCTAGCCACGACCTCCAGCATACGAAAAGCAAGAAACTTCTATCACAAAGCCACGGAGGCCCCGATTTTCCATGGCCATTCCTCCACTCTATGGAAAAGAGTTAAGTTCCCTGCATTAACCACTGTTAATGATACTGAAATCAGTGATTTTTTTTTTCCTCATCAGAGAAAAGCCATCTTTTCTCATTCTTCATAAATCAATCTGTGGGGACTGTTCCCGAAATTCGAAGACGTATGGCCCCAACCTACATCTAATGTCGAAAAATAGATTTTTTCGTGATCAACTGATCTTTTGAAAGATTAGAAACTAGGAAACTCAAAAGTGGTAGAAGATTACAAATAAATTGATCAAATGTTTCACTGCTGCTTAGCCTTCTATATTTAAATAGCTGTTTCTGTTACAGATTTCAGACAATTTACTTTGGCAATACAAATATTTTCCTTTCCAGTTTAGTGGGCAGGTTTTCTGACCAATATGTGTCATGTCTGAATTGGTGACCTAGCGATGGTTTTAGCCGTAATTTATTTTGTAAAAAAATAATAATTTTAACTCATATCACACATTTGTTTTTGCTGCAGTTTCATTCCTGTTTTTCTTTATTTTTATTATTCCGTCCAGTCGCATCATGTGGAAGTTACGTGAAGTTGCGGATAAAGTGTAAGAAATTTCTTTCCTGAATAATTTTGTGTATTTTATATCTGTTTCGTATGGTTTAAAGTAATTGTTTGCTATTTTCTTGATTTTGTCCGATACTAAATTATGAAGCCATCAATCTGAAACCGAAAAGTACATGTGTTGCATAATATGCCACTTACAATTTTTAATTTTGTATTTCACCGCTAATTGATCGATACAAGTAACAACTGTTCTTCAAAAATGTCAAAGTTTCAAATGCACATAGTACAGTTTAGTTGACATGCTTAGTTAAATTGATGTTGCCCATATTTAATGTTGTGCTGAGCTGTAGATATCGTCTTTCGACACTTAGGTTGCGCAGCTTTGTAAACAATCTGCAAGGTTATCTAAAAAAGTAACAATAAACCTTGGATATTATTTCGTTAATACTTATTGTCTTTCATTGGAATGTTGCTTTTGAATAAAATGCATTATAGTGGTTGTTGGTCTATTATGTGAAATTTTATAGGTGAATTAAAAAAAAAATACATGCAAGACATATTGTTTTAAATTTTGCTAAAAACACTTTTGATGCATTAAATTATAAAAATTTCTGTATTTTCCAAGTAGGCAGAAGCATAATAGTTATTATTTTTAATTGATTTCACTGAACATTGAAAATACTTGGCTTCTTTTTATATATGCAATATATGGCATTATTAAAGTGATATGGATAAATATTGCATGGCATTTAAATTGAAAAATTAATGTATATCTGAAAGTAGCTGTGATAAAAAACACCTGTGAGAACATTATTGTATCATAATTAATTTTTTTTTCTCAGCACCAATGTGGTGATGAATTACACAGAAGTTGAAGCAAAAGTGAGAGAGGCAACTAATGATGATGCATGGGGTCCCACTGGACAACTGATGCAAGAAATAGCCCAGAGTACTTTTACCTACGAACACTTTCCAGAAGTAATGGGTATGCTTTGGAAACGGATGCTGCATGATAAGCGAAATTGGCGTAGGATATATAAGGTAACTTCCAAAATCCTCTTCTGTAGTTTAATTGATGTTTTTAATGTGAAGTAAGTAACAAAAATGTCATTTACCTATACAGTCTGTCTTTTGGGAAAATACTGAAATTGCTCTGAATAGTTTAAATTTTCTTTTGCATAACTGAACAATGATGTTTAAAAACGGTGATTTTAGCATGATCTCATGCTGAAAAATAAGAACTTTGTGCTTATTTTTAAATGACAATCTAAAAATATTTGCCACATGGTAACATATTCTACCTATAAAAAAAAAAAAATGTAGCTGTGTGGGATTGTTACTGGTTATAATTCCAGGCGGCATACTCCTACCCCAACTGCACCAAATAAAAAATCCTCTAAAAGCTACTACAAAAGCGTTATTTTAGCATTTTTTTGTGCCAAAAAAAATATATATATATATATATATATATATATATATATATTTACTAACAGTCAAACCTTGTAATTTGAACACTCTTGAAATGAATTACTGTTAAGAGGAACTACCTACAACTGCAGTTCTATCCTAAAGTTTGCTTGCTGTTTTGTGTTTATCGGATAAGATGAACTAGTACCAAATATTCTGCATTGTGTCGTCACAATGTTATTCTATAAAAGAAAAACCTTTATAATTATTTTCTAGCATAAATGAGGGCAAGCTCCATCTTCTCTATGCACCAGGCGATAGTTTTTCCGCTCTCCTGCAAAGTAGCAAAAATGTGACTTACGTTAGTCTGGCTGTTACAATTTATTTCTGTTTCTTCCAAATATTTCCCTGTCTGACATTTTTGCTCTGTCTTCTTTTTCTTGTGTAAAATTAATTAATTAAAAAAAAATCTTCTTGAAATCATGATTATAATATGCTAATTACTTAAAGACAAAGACTCAAGACAAAAGAGCTAACGATTGTTTTTTTTACACAAGCTGAATCAGGTAAGAAAATAATTTAAGCTGTGTAAAATAAGCAACTTTACAGACTACCGAAAGGTCTTTATTGGTGAATCTTGCTGTAAATTGAGTTGCAATGCATTGGTGTTGAAAAATTAAAAAAGCAGATAATCCACACCTTATTAATTTTTACAGATAATACGTAGAAAATATATTTATTTTTGAAGAAATGCTTAATTTTGAACAAATGAGGTTTTCGTTGATTTGCTTACAAAATCAAATATCTTCATAAATTTTTCAAGTAAAAAGCAGGTAGCTTATGTTTTGTCTTAGTCAACAACTTGAGTAATTTCAGATCTACTTGAATTTTTTCACTACAAAATGAAAATAATAATAATGATCATGTGATTGATATTGGGCAAAAAGTGATGATTTCGGCAGTTTTCTTCAGTTGGTAAAAAAATAAGCATAAACTAGATGTTATTGCAAAAAATTCTTTACATTCAAGGGTGAATTAGTCAAAACAATTATTTGCAGAAAATTTTCCAGTTAGGATTTGTGTTCGCAGAAAGCTTTTCATTTTATCGAACTACCAAACGGCACGACCTTGAGGGTCACAGATCTGAATGAATTCTGGATTTAGGTCAGTTCGCACTAGATATGAACCCTTGTAAATCGGTTTGACTACGTAGGCCCTAGTTCAGCTGTAATCGGGGTCCAAAGTTGCAAGCAGAGTCCAGAAATTCGACGATTTTTCATTTCAAATTAAACTTTTTTTCTACCCTTTTCTTGCAATTGCATTGCAGTATAAGCCAACTGAATGCATTGACAACATAGAATAAATCCCCACTTCCCTGCTATACTATTCTGACAAAAGAGACGTCGAATGTATGCAGGGAGCCAATACTTTGTTAAAATTTCAAATTCCAATGAAAACGCCATTGCAATTCTGGAATCCTGGAACTCAGTCTGGTTCAGATGGCAAAAACTTGAGGGTCATGAATCTGGAGAAACTTCTGGATTTAGGTCGATTGGTACTAGATATGAGCCCATGCAAACTAGTTTTAATGCATAGGGTTCTAGATCGTTTGCAAGGAGGGTCTAAATTTGCTTGTTTGATACTAGAACCACAATAGTGCTTTCCTTGGAATCTGAAGCTTTGGCACAATACAAATACAAATGTGATGACCAGCACAACAGACTCTTGGCCCAGCTAGGCTTGTCCTAGTCAATTGATTAGTCCCCAATGAAGTTTAATGGCCCTCTTAAAGCTATCCACCCCCTTGCTCATTACCACTTCTTCCGATAAGCTGTTCTAAGTGCCCACACCTCTACTAAAGTAATAGTTTTCCCTTATTTCCAGGTTAGCCTGAGATTTGAATAGCTTAAAACAGTGACCCCTCGTCCTGCTTTCGGGGCAAAAATTTAATCCAATAACATTGTTTATTTTGATAAATTTAAACAACTGAATCATGTTCCCTCTGATTCTCCGTTTCTCCAGACTATACATATTACGCCTATTAAGTCTAGTATCATAATCTAAATCTGAAAGTTCCCTTACTAGTCTAGTTACCCTTCTTTGAACCCTTTCCTATACACAAATATCTTTCCTCAGATAAGGCGACCAAAACTGCACAGCATACTCCAAATGGGGTCTTACTAAACTCCTATATAAAGGCTGAAGAACCTTCTTAGATTTTTTTGAAATGGATCTATTGATAAACAAACCCATGCATTCTGTTGGCTTTGTTACTTGCAATGCTGCACTGTTGACTAAACTTGAAGTCCTGATTTAATAAGATACTCAGATCAACAACATTTTCTGCCTGACTAATGATTGAACCCTGTAAATAATAACTTGTACGCTTATTTCCATGATCTAAGTGTAGCACTCTACATCTTACATTAACTACCATACTCCACTTATCCGCCCACTTAGTATTATAATCTGAATCCTCTTGAAGCTGTTTTACCTGTTTTTCCTTTTCTACAATCCCCATAACTTTTACATCATCAGCAAAATAATTCATGCTTCCAGAAATATTCTCATTAATGTCATTCATAGAAATAATAAACAAGAGAGGCCCTAAAACTGAACCCTTAGGAACCCCGTTTAAAGCATCACTTCATTTAGAATAATTTCCCCTCTTTCTTTCCTTCCAGTCAGCCAATTTCTAACCCAAAGTAAAGTTTTTCCTCCTATTCCTATATCAGTTAATTTGCTAAGAATAGCAACATGCTGTACCTTATCAAAAGCTTGTTGAAAATCAATATAAACAACATCCACACACTTTTTATTATCTCAAGCCAAGGTAACCTTGTCGTAGAAATGCAATAAATTAGTAGCACCCGATTTACCTTTTCTGAATCTACACTGCAAACTAGTCAACAGACTATTAGTCTCTAAGAAATTCATAATATTAATTTTGATCAAAGTTTCGCAAATCTTACAAACCACTGAAGTCAGACTTACAGGTCTATAATTCCCAGCATTACCTTTAGACCATTTCTATTTGCTCTCCTAACATCTTTCGCATCTCTTGTTTGTACAACGGGCTGGGAATTTATTCTGTTTTGTAAATGCATTCAGTTGGGTGATAATGCAATACAATAGCAAGAAAATTGTAAAAAAGTTTAGTTTCAAAGGAAAAACCATTGCTTTTCTGAGGCTAAACTAGCAACTTTGGATCCCCATTACGGCCGAACTAGGGCCTATGCAGTCGAACCGCTTTACCTCGGTTCATATCTAATGCAAATTAACCTACACCCAGAATTTCGTGCAGATCCATGACCCTCAAGGTCGTGCTGTTTAGTAGTAAGTCTGCCTGACTGTCTTTTTGTCAGATGTACGTATGTGTGCATAATAACCATATTTATTCATTCTGCAAAATGTGAAGTTCCATTGGGCTAACTGAAACTTCCCCCTTCCCAAGAATTTAAGTTTATTAGGCCCTGATAACAATAGAGAGTACTTCATTTTCATATCATTTAGTAAATGATTAGTTTAAAAGGGCAATAATTAAATTTTGTTAAGTTTTGTACTACGTGATATGCAAACACTTTGGTTCAAATAAATATTTATCTAAAATGTTCAAGCAGCCCACCTTACTTTTTTCCCTAGTGGGGACCATGTTATAGTTAAATAAATGCCTTTGTGCATAAAAATTAAAATAAGAAATAACAACGTCAAGCAGCACAAATTGCAGATTACTTTTCACTCCTCCAGGGTGTCTGTACCTACCATTATTTGTGGTTTAACCAGTTGGATGGGACCCTGAAGACAGCTCTGATTTTTTGGTCCTGGCCAGAAACTGCGCAATCCTTGGTCCAGCACTCCCAGAGATATCGTTTTACTTGGAGGACTTTCAACACCAAGCATATTTGCTCCCCCCCCCCGCCACCATTAATGAAGACGGTGGGTCTTTGACCAGCTAGGATCAGACCCAGGACCCTCTGGTCCCATTGCAGATTATTGTGCAGACAATTTTGTCAGATGTCTTTTCATCCATAAACTGATTTCTTTTGCATTGAAAATGCATTCTTCGTAATGTCAAAACACGTGTCTGCAGTATCTGCAATTTGTGCTATTTGATGTTCTTTCTTTTACATGTTCCATTATTTTATTATAATTTAAAATTATTATTAAATTCTTGTTTTGAATTGAACGATTTTTTGACTAATGTCTTTTTTTTCAGTCATTATTGTTACTAGGTTATTTGGTTAAAAATGGGTCTGAAAGAGTAGTCACTAGTTCACGTGAACATATTTATGATTTAAGGAGCCTTGAAAACTATACACATATTGATGAGTTTGGCCGAGATCAAGGAATAAACGGTAAGTGTTGTCATGATTCAATAAATATTTCACTAAGTATAAAATTCTTTTTTTTTTTAAAGAAATGTTGAGGGGGAAAATAAAGCAGGGAGTAGGGGTGAGAACAACTAATTTGTCAACTTATTTAACAAAAAAAAACCAAAAAACTATTACATTATATTAAACATTAAATATTTATGAAATATTACTGTAAATAGTATACAATATTGCTTCTATATGTCATTTCATGTTCTCCGCATGAATGATATTTTCCATTTTGTTAAATTGAAATAACAGTTGGCGTTTTTTAAATTTGCTTTTTGTTAACAATCGTAACTGGTAAATGTAGTTTAAAAGAACAATGAAGTTTCTTTGAGCAATCATCTGTATATAACAGCCACGTCTGCTCTTGACCAATTTTCCTAGGAACTGATTTTCCCCTCTACCTGAAAAATATTAAAAATTTTTGATTACAGAAAACCAAGAGAAAAGTAATAGATTATTTAGCTTGTACATAGCAGTCAGTCTTCTCTTGCATACAAATGTGGAAAGAAACCAGAATAAAGGGGTAAAATCTATTATTCTAAGGGATTCGAAGGGATTCCTTTCATAACTTTTACTCTAGGGTGGTTCAAAAAAACTTTTTCTCAGCTAGAGTCCAGGACACTGCCTATCTTTTTTTACACTTACTAATAGTATTATGCTGTTAAAGTTTCAGCTACTTAAATTTTAAGAGGGTGCTCAATGACCCCTTAATTTAACATTAGCCCTAGCATGGAAAATGCCACAAGTTTAGAAACATTTAATTTCCCCAGCTGTTTTTTTTTTTTATAAATAATTATTTTGTTACAATGTATATATATATTAGTGTATATGATAATTTGTAGCATTTTTTTGGATCGATTTATTTTGTTACAACCCCCCCTTCCATACTTAGGAAGTTTGGGGGGGGGGGGTTGAGCACCCGCTTTCACTTGAAATAGGAAGCTGAAATTCTTCCAGTATATTACTATCCACAAGTCTAAAAATATTAAGGGGTGTCCTGTTATCCAGTAGAAACTTTTTTTTTACATATATTTTTGAACCATCGTATTGTACCCTTTATGTTTAGAACCTCAGAAATATCACCAAAAAGGGCAAAGTTTTTTTGCTGAGAGGCTTCTTTGGAAGGTGACAGACTTATATCTCGCAGCAGGTTGGACAAGCATCCATCATCGTGGGACGTTGATAGGAGCAGTAATTTTCAAAAGCTTCTCGAAATTTGCTGCGTTTAGGAATGGAGCAGGGCAATCCTAATTTATTTTAGTGGGCAGGATCCATTTTTAGCTCATTTGAACAGTTGAGATGGGTCCATGATGCATCTAGGTTGTGCTAATGAGAGCACATTATTAATTTATTTGTACATCTGCAATAAACTGGAAACAAACATGGTTTTATCGAAAAACAAAGAATCTGAAGCAGACAAACCTTTTTTGTATTTTAAAGTGAGTTAATATCTAAATAGAAAAAGAAAATGTATAGAAATATATTTTGTAGTAAAAATTTAGAAAAAAAAAAGTTTCTCTCTTTGTATATATTCTTATTGTTATGTTCTTAACGTACCTAAAGCAGAACACAAATGATTTCTACTGCTGCTATTACTGTTTTTTTTTTTTTTTGCACTTTCGGAAACATGCTCCAAGAGCGACCAACCTCCATTAAACACCTTTTTTTTTTTCAGGAACAGAGTGATTGCTCAATATAAGTTTCTATTTATTTGCATTAAATATTTTATTCACTAACCTGCTTTTATAAATGTACAATCTATAATTTCATTAATGCTTTGATTTCAAACTTTAATTGCAGTTCGGCAGAGGACTAGAGATCTAATAGAATTTATTCAAGATGATGATAAATTAAGAGAAGAAAGAAAAAAGGCAAAGAAAGCCAAAGATAAATATGTTGGCCTGTCATCGGAAGCAATGGGATATGGGTAATTTATATGGCAATGCTTGATATTAATTAAATTAGAATTCTATGAATTTATTTTTTAAATGTAAAAAAGAAAAAAAATAACTATTTGCTACTAAAAAGAGAAAAAACATCATTGTCTCCTTCAATGTTCCTTTCTTTAACCTTTTTCTTCTCTAAAAAAATATTTGAATCCTAAATTTCTAAGTGGTTATTTATGAAACCATTGTGTGTGTTACTGCACTCAAGTAATTATTAGGGTCCAATAGGATTTTTTTTTCAGCAGTCTGCGATGCAAATTGAAAACCCTCAAAATAGTCTGAAAGATAAACCAACATTTGATCAATTGTGAGATTTAAATGAACTCTGAGCAATGCCTTAAAATAAGATGCTGTACGTAAAACAAAGCACGTGCTTCCCTTTAGACTATATCCAAAAAATACGGTGCAAATCTTCGCTCGCTGAAATTTATCATTACCTTTGTTTAAAAATCCTGTGAGGGACATCCATATCATCCTGCTGTTTCTGCTACCGGGATTAGGGTATTAATGTTTGTACACGAAACACACATGATCATTAACTTTTCATAATGTTGTAGATATGCTAGAGGATTCAAATTCCTGTCATAGAACAAAATATATAACTTTTTATATATTTTGTTAAAGATAACTTTCTTGTTCACCTCAATGTTTTTTTTTTTTTTTTTTGAGTAATAAGTAAAAAAGTCTTGTTGAAATATGAAGGTCTCAAAAATCTCAAATAAAATGTTTTCAAAAGGCCATTAATATTAAAATATATTAGACGGCCTGAGAAGCCTGATTCTCAAATTTTACGATTTGCTAATCATATAAGTTGTCTTTGGTGATTTTAATAAGAAGAGTTTTCTTTTAGATAAGTTATTTTTAACCGCTTTCTTGCATGTTTAATGATGAAAACTTTTGGGTGAAAATGGTGTAGTTTCCAAAATTTTAAAAGTATTTTTTTCTGAAAGAGCATACTTAAAAACATAGGATCTGACCATTTTTAAAATTGTTTGACTAAGTTTAATATTTTAAAAAAATTACTTTAATCGGAGCGCTTTTATTGTTTACGCTTCTGCCGGAAGACAGAATTTCATGATTTGCCGGAATGGCAAATCATGAAATGCCATTCAGTGTTGTCATTCACAAAGCATAATATTTAATTTGCATCTTTACTCATGTGTACTGGCAACAATATGGTTGATAGCAAGCGTAGAGCGCAATATTTAATTCGCTTGTTGATTATCATAGCGTGGAAATGCAGTAAAAAATATGCCAAAGTGCTAATTTGTGACGTTACAAAGACCACGCCTTGTTTGAAAAGTGGAACATTTTAAAAAATTATTTAAAAAATAACTGTTGGGAAAATAAAAGTATTTTCTGGGTCCATGTTTTTTTTTATTCTATCAATTTCAGTGACTAAAGGTAGTACTTTTAACTGAAGGAAACAACCCCAGATGCAAATTTGCAAATTTATCTTATCGATCGCAATAACAAGTCTGTATTGTTATCGATACTGTTATCGTTATCGATCTATTTTTCGCTTAAAAAAGTTTCATTTCATAATTCGTTTATTAAAATTATATAAATCATTTAAGAAGAATTCTAATTTATTTTGAAGTATCAAAAATTAAATAATTTTAAATGAACATTAAGTAAGAAATACCTATACTATTCTTCAAATATAACTTGTTGTACAATATGACATGACCTGATGTTAATAGGCTCATTTTATCATAATGAGTTAAAGATTTAAGGATTTGAATGCTTTGCTGTCTGCTTGTTTAATCGGGAATCTTTTGATTGGTGCTGGTAGGATTAACTTGTTTGTCACCTGCTATTTTCTGGAGATCATAAATCACCCAGTTTTGTTCATCATATCATCAGTTTTGACAAATTTTCAATCTTGTCCTGCTGCTTTCGAGAAGTTTAAAAGGAACATGTAAATAAATGTAACTCACAATCTTGAAATTACTCGAAACTATCTGACATGCTGTCCGTGGATTTATCTTGTGTAAACGTATTTTCTTTTTTGTTTCCTAGTATTAAAGGGCTTAAACTCATATAAAAACAGGAAATTTGCAAATATGTCTAAAACTTATTTTTATTAAAACTGAGCACTAGTGATACTGGTATTTGCTAGGTAGTTCTGAACATGGTACTACAGTTAAATCACTGAGATTTGCCAGATCATTTGTGGACAACACCAGTGGGATGTTACTGGCATTTAAAGTTTCCACAAGACACCTATGTGATGTTACTGTTATTGATTGCGATTTTCCCTGTTGTTTTCATTGGACACCAACACAATGCCACTTAACTGCCTAGTCTTCAAGATTTAGAGTAGAAAAAAAATCAATTTTTATGGGTTTTTTTTTTAAATTTTAAATTAAAAATCTTGTTGCACATTTTTGAGTATGAAACATTTAAAACTTCTGTTTCAAAGGGGTTTTGAAATTGGTTGCTATATATCTTTCAAGCTTGTGAAGGAAAATTTATATGAATGTAATATCTGTTTCAGTGGTAAATACAGTGGGAACAAGCATGATAACTTCACACGCAATGATTTTACAGACATAGTTAAAAATAGGTTACCAAAGTTTGATCTTGGAAGGAGTAAAAGCTTTGAAGACTCCCCTGAGCAAAGGTAATTCAGTTTTTCAGTATTCATGAAATAGCAAATTGAAGTTTGCTTTAATATCTTAAAATTTTAAACATTAAGTTTATTAAAATGTTAGCTCTTGAAAAATTTGATTAAGTGTGTATAAGTGTTTTGTGTATAATAAGAGAAAATCTTTACCTCAGACCCGGAAAGACCTAAGTCCACAAATTGTAATTTTCAGATTATAAGTGCATTGTATGTAGAGCCTATCCCACATCGAGCCATGTGAACGTAACTCTTAAAAAAAAATCCTTTTCAACTTTTTATCAAGGTTAAAGGAGCGCAGATCCCATCCTTTGCTTGCACCAGAAAAAAGTTTTCCACTCTCTACTGTAAAATTATCATAATGTGACTTACATTCCTCTGGTTCTGAGATACAAAAATATCTTTCAAAGTACTTGATGTATATATATATATATATATATTTGCAAATATCGTTAAATTAAAGTTAAAACACAAGTTAAAATTAAAGAAAACTTTCTAAATTCAAGTTTTATTTCAGTTGGGAATTTTTTTGAACCTTTAAAATATAGGAGTAAAATATTTGCCTAACACAATGTTTCTATTATCCTAGCAATGATGAAGACCGCAGATCAGAAAATGATGATCGTCCGGAATACAAAGATGATGAATCTGATGTTCAAGATGTTGTTAAAGATATTAAAGTTAACAATCGTACTGAAAACAAAACTTTTGCAAAAATGAACCGTAAAATTGATTTAGGTGCTGCTGCCTCTTTTGGAAAAGGTTCAACGGTATGTATTTGTGCTGAAAAATATGTAAGAGTTTTATTTTTGCAAAAATATTTATTTTGTCTCACTGTAATGCTTTCTTCCTTGCTTACATAAAATGTTTTTAAACAGCATATACTGTGACTGTGAGTGGCATAGATTTATTAATTTTTTAGATTTTTTAAAAAAGCTGTTAATCTGCAATTGTTATGGCAAGAAGCCCATGGTGAAAAAGTGATATACAGTCCTGGACAAAAATTTAAGGTCAACAACAATGTGACCCAAAGAATGGATTAGAAAAAAAAGTTGTTTAATGTATTTATTACATGCAACATTACAATGGCTATAGCTTGACCAAAAGAGATGGCGGCTGACCTTGAAGCAAAAGCATCAATTGTATCATTTGTAGTAGGTGAAATCAGCCAGAAAGTGCCGAGTACAGGGGGTGGGTTCTCGCTGATCCAATCTATTGCAAAATAATAACAAACAACCTATTACAAATGATGTTTTCGCTCCAAGGTCATCCGCCATCTCTCCGTAGTCAAGCTTTATTCATCAAGTAAATAGTAAAATAATGATGTATGCTATATGCTACGGACTTGTGTTTTGAAGCAAGACACTTATTGGACGCAATTTATAAGGCCCCTATGCAAATTTTATGTATAGCGAAAAATTTGCATTCCTATGCAAATTTTATATATATTGAAAATTTTGCATATGACCAATACTGTGCTGCCTAGAGTGGAGCCAAAACTCTTTAGCTTGGAACTTTTACCACTTCAAGTGATGCTTAATGTTTATGCAGACAAACCATTGTCTAAAAGAGGACTAGGTCAGATTCTTGAAATTTTCATTCTGCATCTGTTGGTTGTCTCAAAAATATAATTTGTTTGAAATAATAAAAGTATTTGTTAATTTTTAGAAATTTTCCTCTCAATGATATTAGAATTCCTCAATAATTGAATTCTATGATTTCGTGGTTCAGTGAACCCCTTTAAGCTGCAGGCAAGGGTTTTTTTAGTATTACATCCTGGATGTAAACTGGGGAAAACTTGAATTGTTATTTAAAGAAACATACTTTTCCTCACACTATTCTGATAGTTTAGCTTTTACTGCAGTTAAAAATAAAATTTTTAATCAAGAATCGGATTACTTATCAGAATATGTGAGTCTTTATTTCTTTAGTGTTAAGTTAAAAGAGTTGCATTAAAATCAGGGAAATATAGAGACTTTTTAAATTATGATCGGGAAGATTTTTTTGGAAAGTTTGCCTTACGACATTAATTGATCCTTAAAATTTGTACCTTGTTTTTTTTGTATGAATTTGCTTGACTAATTCATGAATATATAGCGTAATTGTTTCAATTAAAGTGCATGAAATTCTTAAAACCTAAATTTCTTGAATCCACAGGTAACAGTATTGACCTATTAGACATTGCCAGTCTGAAGTAGATAGGGTTACAGACACATTCACAGACGGACACACACAAAAATTAATGCAGTATAACTTCGGTTTAACGATACCCGATTTAACAATTTCCTCAATTTAATGATACATTTCACTGATCTGGATTTGACCGCATTGCATGTCTATGCTCCTCGATTAAACACTATCCTTGATTTAACGATAACTTTTTCCTGTTCCTTGACAGTTGTTAAATCGAGGTTATACTGTAGTATGGATTTTCCG
The DNA here is from genome assembly GCF_026930045.1 of Uloborus diversus. Taxonomy (NCBI): domain Eukaryota; kingdom Metazoa; phylum Arthropoda; class Arachnida; order Araneae; family Uloboridae; genus Uloborus; species Uloborus diversus. The sequence continues at coordinate 159,755,768 of NC_072734.1, read as the reverse complement.
CCTACCCTTTTTATGACTGCCTTTCTTGCTTTCTGTTTGTAGCATGATTATGTAAAATGTTATTTTTATCACTGTCATTTGAATAATAAGAATTATGCTCTGTATCCACACACATATATATGTGCCTTTAAAAAAAAAACTTTCTGCACAGCTTTCCTTTGGAATAGTTTTATTGCTCTAAATGTTTTAATGTTTTAAGACTGCAATGTAATGAATATGCATGTATACCAATACTAGATCAGTGAGTATTAGGAATACTAAAAATGTCAATTTGTGAATTTGTATACAGACATATTTGTAAATATTGAATCATAACTATATATTCTTCAAAATATTTTAATTCATTTGCAAAATGTTGCTAGCATAATTAATGATGTTTAATTGCATTTAAAAAAATTCTTAATACTCAAATTAAGAAATTTTTTTTACTCTTACAGAATTCCAGTCCAGAGAAATCAGTTTCATTGATTGATACATCTCCAAAACATTCTGCAAAAGATGAAAGTGATTTATTAGCTGGATTATCATTATCAACTCCTACTCAAAACTCTGGTAAATAGATGTCTTTTTGCAATCTTGAATGCTTTTTTTTTTCTCCCACAGAAAATAATTAATCTGGGAAATAATGAACTTAAACAATACTCCCTTGGGCAGGTAAAGGGCGATAACTCGCAAAATTTTCATTTTTCAATTTTTTGCATTTTTGTCATCTATTGTATGTTAGCTTTATTGTGCAAGCTTGCTTATTTGGTTTCTGCTGGAAAAAACATCTAAATCCAATATTTCCCCATTGTTAGCATTGAAATCCAAAACACATTTCTTCAAATATCTTGTAAGTTCATTTCTGCAGATACTGCCAGTTACCTGCGCACGTCAGAATAGTGTGTTGAATTTAAGAAGCATTTTACAAGAGGGATAATGATTATGTTCCTTTTTGGAAAATAAAAGTGCCCATAAAATTTTGGCTTATGTATGTTTCAATATAGAGAAATAAAAGAGGCAATTAACTACTCTAAGCAGACAACCTTTAATCCTTTCAAAGGTAGTCATGTTGATGTTCGTTTGGGAAATATTTTGACTTTTTATACCACTGAATTTATGTAATACAGTGAAACACTGTTTATACGTTTCTGAAGGGACTGTATGAAAAAAGCCTACAAATAAAAAAACCTATAAAAGGATACATTAATCCACTATAATATTAAAATCTGTTCGCGTCCGTCTGTCTGAAGAACGATCTTCTCGAGAATCGCTGCGAATCGAGAGTCGAACAAGGTACCGATCAATTCGAAATTTTCCAAAGAAAACAATAGGACCAATCTCGTAATTGTGCGACTTTAATTAGCGGATATATTAATTAAAACGTTAATTAACATAACGTTATTCAAGAATTTTTATTTCTTTCCTGTTGCCATTTTGCATATGGGTGAGCAAGTAAAATTCTAATAATTGTTTTAAAAGAGATTTTTTTGGCTGCTGTCCAAATCTTAAAACGTTTCCATCTAGAATTTCATTTTAAATTAGTTTAAAATTGGTTGCTCTATTCGGACACAGCCTTTATTTTATCGTCTGTCCTTTTTTATTTTTTACATTCAACGTTCTCGACTCTTTTCAGCATATGAAAGTTGTTTCTTTAGCTATGTTTATTGATTGTAGTGCAAGTTTATTATTCACCGGCCTCATATTTTAGTACATTTAGGCTGTGGGACTAATTATGTTTATTTTGTTGGACTTTTTCCTGTCACATGTGTGAGTTTTCGAATTGTAATAACTCTTTTTTTCCTTCCCGTTTCTATTTTTGAAATACAGTTTGTATCGTTAAAAGAACATGTTAAATTAAGATTGTTTGGATTTCTTTAAGTGAAACAGAGTTGAACAAAAAAGATTGTTTTTAAGGATTTTAACTAAAGCTAAATTGGAATCTGATGACTTGGTATTATATTAATGCTTATTGGTATTTATTTAGTCTTGGTGCTTTAGTTTTACGTAATCAACCAAAAAGTGTGTGTCATTTTATGTAAAAAAACTGATTGTAATTGAACATAAATATTTCAGATATAGTTTATCAGATGTAATTCATTTTAACGTGAGCACAGATTATAGTTAATAATGCATATATTTTCATCTTTTGTGCTAATTGAAAATACTCATAACTTGTATCATTGATAACTATGATTAACGTTAAAGAGATTTTTGCCAAAAATATGCTCTACTGGTGTTTTGCAAACCTTGCATTACACGTATTTATTTACTCCTTAGCGCTTTAGAAACTGATGTCAGAGTATTACAAAAATATCAGTTGGACATCTCTTTCGTTTTTTAAGTAGCCCGTGCAACGCCGGGTATGCAGCTAGTATGTATTAAACTCTGCAGGGACCAAATTAAAAAACGTATCATTGATAGAAATGTATGAAAGAGAAACGTATAAACGGCGCTTCCCTGTACACTCATACCCAAGTGGGAGGGAAAGGTGCGGAAACTTTTACCTTCCATGCAGAAGGGCAGAAAATAAGTTGAAAATACAGAAAGCTTCTGCAAAAGAAAAAGAAGTTGTTGGCAGCTCTGTAAGTAACTGTGATCACTAATTAGAAAAACAAATAGTTACAAATTTCGGTGTTTTAGTTAATCATTACTTAAGTTTAGTTAAACTTTAGATTACAGGGTTCTCTGATGTATATCAGTCGATATACATCATGATATATATCCAATATTTATTTTGAAAATACAGAACTTCTCAATAAGGGACAGTAATGGGACCAGACAATTTGTCCCTTAAATAGAGGTTTCCCTTCTTCGGAGGTAGATGAATTCATGCATACTGTGTAAACTCGGTACGATTTCATAAGAGTAAACTAATAACATTTAAAATTAATTATTGAAAATGTTTCATGTAATATGTACTTAATAAAATTCAGAATCATTCAAACTGGGAAATAAATAATATTGAAATTTTGCCACAAAAATTAAGTTTTGTAACTGATTTTCAAAAATTACAATTTTGAATTAATGTGTTACATTGATTTGTTTAATGTCGTATAATTTACGATGCAAAAAGCAGTGATCATGTTTCAAGTTTTCTATAGAAGGCTTGTCATGAGTGGCTCTCTCTGTTGGGGCCTAAGCTATTTGAAAAAACTGATAAGGAGACCTAAAAGCATGAATGTAGACCTTGGCAGACTTTTACCAGTCGATTTTTGGAGAAAAAGCAAAAATTTTCATGTAAACTCGACGTTTCTAATGCATTTGTACATATTTTTTAAATAATTTTTCTCTGTGACTGTCCCTTAAGAGTGTCCCTTAATGAGAGGCAAATGCATGGAGGTTCTTATTCAAAGGGGCTGGGACCAGAAAAAGTGTCCCTTAAGTAGAGATGTCCCTTAAAGGAGGTTACTGTATCATGATCAGGGATGTGATTTTTCTGACTTTTGCTAGAATTCCGGCTTTTTCTTGTTGACTTTTTAAACCTTTCCTTTTTTTTTGCCTCTTTCAGGCCTTATTTTTCTCAAAAATCGGAATAAAATAAGATTTTTTAAAATTTTCGGTCCCCGATTTCTTATTCCCCCCACATCGAATCTTTATCCTCCGCGATATCTGCCAAAAAACGTATGTTTTGGAATCATGCCAACGACGTCAAACACGTGCTGCGCCGAAAGTTGCATGCCTCGTTTGAGATTTCAATCTTTTTGCATCCTTCAAGTATTTAAATTATTTTTTATGTTGGGGGTGTTTTTTTACTATATGCTACCTTATATCTGCTTATTTAATTTCATCATTTTAATAATATTTTTATTACTTAATTTATTTTAGAAAAAATGCATAAGTTAATCAAAAAAATGTGATTTGCACCCACATTCTCGAATTTTATTGAAACTTGGCATGGTTACTTTTTTTGTGTTTTTAAGAAGGTGTAAAAAAACTTTATGGTGAATCTCAAATGGTTCAGACTTTACAGCTTGTTAAAAGTTTTGAGATTTCATGATTAAATGAGGCAGCTGCAAGTTGTTCTTTTGATTCCAAAATCGTATTAGAAAGTTTTTAAAAACAAATTTTGGGTTCTAATGCAAGGAAAAAGACAACCAATCGTTTATGTACATATATATTTATTTATTTTCAATTCTTATTATGAAAAGTATGTTTTACCACATAAAGAAATTTTAGATAATTCTCTCTATTGTAAATTTTTACTTTACAAACAGACCTAATTTTAAAATTTATGTTCTCACTTGTTTAACACCATAAATTCAATTGTTTTTAATGAAAAAAAAAGTTATTTTTCTCTAAAAAATATGAAAAGTAGACACTATTGTGAGGCAGCCAAGATTGACCTCTGGCTCCCCCAACTCTTTGTTCAAGTTCTCAGGGGTTAGAAATTGTTGCCTCCTTTTCAAAATTTAGATTTGTTTAGGAATAAACACTCTTGCAAGAAATAGTACAATGCAGCAAATTGTACAAAATTATTACTTATACTTTAATTAAATATGTATTAAACTGGTAAATTAGCCATTTTTTGTTGAATTTTTGAATGTCATGGCTTCCAGGATCTGTTTTGATGCGGTTTTGAATATCATCCCTTTCACAAAAATTTTTTGGATATCATCCCTTTTACGAAATTTTTTCGGATTTCCTTCTTTTTGCTCTCTGACCACTCTCATCCCTGCATGATATTTTGATATTTTCAATACTTATTTTTTCAACTTAAGTTATTTTCAATATAAAAATTACACTAATCAAAAGTTTTTTGTTCATTTATTATTAAAAATAACCAAAAAGTTATGTACTATATTTTTATAATGTATTGTTATGCGTTCGGGGCAACTTTAAATTTTCTTTGAATGACAACACAGTTCTTGAGAAAAACACAATTTATTTACAACTATGTACAAGAAATATCGTTAACTGCTAACTTAACCATACCAATTAATCAAATATCAATTACCACCATAAACTCAACAATGGCACACGTATTTACATCCAAATACACAAAAACACAGCGTAAATGCCTCACAATAAACAGCAACGGCTCAGACGAATCTCAGACAGTTAAAAAGCATAACTGACTCCTCTTCATTCACAAGACGTCCAGTGTTTTATACCTAGAGAAGAAAGATCCAGATAATTCTAAAATGTTGTACAAATTTCTCATATTTTCTTTTTATTCCATTCACAAATCTTATCGTTCAGAAATGGGGGAACCACATACTTCAGTCAAATGTTAGGGGGTTGTGTGTACATTACAAGAAACTATTTACAGGTTAAGTTACTAAGATAATTTTAAATGAAAGATAATATCATAAGTGCCAAATTTAGCCAGATTACAACAAATTAATCATAAAAATGATTGCTATTTATAGAATTTGTAACAGGATTAATACAACAATATAACAAATATATTTTTTAAAATTTTATATTCATAAGTTTATTAGTAATTTAAGTTTTAATTCACATTAAAAGTGCCTAATTAAATACGTTTATCAGAGAAAAAGAAAATGTTTTATGATTGCACTGACTAATGAATTTTTTTATTTCTGAATCATACAACTGTGTAAAAGTAGCTAAAGGAAGAAAAATGAGTAAAACAGCTAATGCTATTAAATATAAATTATGAAAGGGACCTTACTCTATGTATTGTAATAATAATAATATAAGAAAATAAAGAGTGATTTGACGAAGTGCATTTACTACTTTAAAGACTTTAGATTGTGCTGATTGGAAGTATCGGATATATATCAAAATATTGGATATTTTCAATATTTTTTCGAAAATATCATATTTTCGAACCCTGTTAGATTAGCAAAGCATAAGGTCAGCAGAATGTTTGGTTTAATAGTAGGTCTGTTCAAATGACAAGCTATCCTTACACTTGATTTGAAGTTTGGTGTCCTTACAGAGTATGCAAATTAGTTTTTATCTTCAGATTCTGAAGACATTACTTTATTGAAAAAGGTTCATAGGAGGGCTTTGAGGATAATAAATAAATGTTTCAATTATGTTAGTGGTCATAAATGGTTTTGTATGAAAGGCATGGATTTAATTGTCTTGAAAAAGGGAGAATCAAATGGGGTATTATTTAGCTATTTGGATTCATTAGAATGGAAGCTGGTGAACTTGCTTAAAAAAAAAAAGACTTAACAAGAAGTTATTGTTTTTAAAGCTTTAAAATTGCAGAGTAGTCATGAAATCAGTAAAATATTTTAGTAGGGTGGTTTGTATTTAGAATAATTTGCCTGAAGGAGTTCATCAAGAAAAAAAAATGTTTCAAAAAGACATTTGATCTTTGTTAGGAATTCATAGGCTAGTTGGTGCCATAATCTATCGCTAGTTATCTCTTTTATATTTTGTCTTAAATTATTTAATTTTGAATTTTTTAAAAATATTTATTTAATGAAATTTTTTTTTATTTCTTATAGATTTTTACAAAATTTTAACATTTTTTGTTCTTAGTAGATCTAAAATCTTTATTCTGTATGAATTAACAATGTTGTTCAAAATTTTAATTCAAAGCAAACTGATTTTAACTCTTAAGTAATTTAAATAATTTATCTTTCTAGATTCAGCAAATGGGGACTTTGCCGATTTCACTCAGTTCAAAAGTGCTGAAGAGCCGAAGTATGTGTGCATTTTTCCTTTGTTTGATTATCTATTTTATACTTTTAGTGACATTTTATTTATAAATCTAGATACATGTGAGGGCAGTATAATATGAATCTATAGAGGAGCATTTATTTAATGTCTCTTGCATTTGTTTCCTGCATCTATTTTTTTCCTCTCAATGATCCCGAATGTTTTCAACGTTAGTATTGTTTCCATGTTATCCCCAAAGTCGTGGATTTTGACCATGATCAAAAATAGTCATGGAAAGTCATGATTTTAAGAAAAAAATGCTCAAAAATTATGAAAACGGAAAATTAGTCAGATTTTGGGTACAAGAACATGCATACTTATCGAGTTTTACAGATTGGGTGTAAAATTCTCTACAATAAAACGGACATAATTTATGCCCTTTAAAGCAGCAATGCTCAATCTGCAACACAGAGGCTGCATGTGACTTGCAAATTTCTCGATCCAATCGAAAAAAGGTGACTTTGAGATTGTCTTATTGAAGATTTATGTTTATTCAATTAAAATGTCTAGTTATTAGAAGCATTTTTTTAAAAACCCGTATGTTAGACCAATTTAGCACCATAATGTAAAAAACACAAGTATAATAATTTAAAAAAAAAAAAAAAAAATACTTTATAGGAAGAACTGAGGGCATATTTGTTTTCAGCATATAATTCAAACACAAAATCCGTTTAATAAAATGCTTCACTAAAATCTGTGTTGACCTTTGTTATGTTTATGACAGCATCTGCTATTATAGTTAAATGATTGCTATATAAGTAAAAGTACTACAATACCTAAAAACTAAATTATAGATACTTTATCTCAGTGATATAGATTTGTTATGATTTTTTGTTTTTGAAAAAACTATTTCTTAAACTTATAACTTTTAATAACAGATGAGTGATGTCAAAGGTGACAATACTGAGTAACCTTTGTAAGTAATTTCCAAGAATTTGCAAAAATATAAATTGAATAAAAGTAGCTCATTACACTACAAACTATGAAAAACAAATATCAATTTCAGTAGTTTCCTTATTTGTAGTGTGCTACTTCCAACTACTGGTTCTACTGCATTTTTTGTATCATCGAAAATGTTACATTTCTAAAGCGTTTATTTCCCCCCCTAAACATTGGTGATACCTTATTGATAAAATATTGATTTATAATTAATAGCTGAAGTGTTTAACATAAAAGCAGATATTTATTTTTAGGATATATTAGTTATTTTCTAAACATTTTGTATCTCTTGCAGGCAAGATGATTTTGCCGACTTTGCATCGTTCTCTTCTCCTATTCAGACAAATGCAACGTCGGGTAGTGAATCTTTGAATTTTCTGGACTCTAGTGTTGTATCTCCTACTCCAATGTTTCAGTCCATACCTTCAGGTCTTCCACCCCTCCACTCAGTTGGTCCTGCCACTGTTTCATCTCCATTATCTCCAACGTTCAGTGCCTCTCCATCTCCAATGGTCTCTCCTGTTGGAAACATTTATCAACCAGTCATGGGACCTCCTATTGCCATGATGTCTGCCATTCCTACAATTCCAGTCGGTGGTACAATAAATTCTCCTGTCATGATGCAACCGCAACTAACCAGTTTACCGCCGGGAAATCTTATGTATCCCGTCAATTATATGGCTAATGGCTTATTTAGTCAAGTAAGTTTTTTCATAACTTTAATCAATTTTCAAGGGTTTTAGCATTATGTTAAATCTTGTTGGATTTGGAGTAATTGTACTGAATACGTAAAACAGCAGTTGAAATACTTTGTACTAAGAGTAAGAAATGAGTAAATTACAACAATTTGTATACATGTACAAATAAAAACAATTATAAAGAGTTAAAAAATTTGCAAACAGCTGTTTTAAGGCTATAAACCAAACCATTTTCATCAGTGCATAAAAAAAAAGATTCGCAATGTTCGAACTAATGGACAAGTGAATAAGAAATGCAACAAGACAAGAAGGAATAAATGAACTAGAAGTGGCTGTAACTGGAAACCTTATGTCATCAGAACAAGAGCATCTAAACTAAGGAAAAACATCAAAAACAAAAAAGTATTTTAAAGGGAATATTTCCATACATTAGGGAAATAAGGCACGCTTGACAAATTATTAACTATTTAAGTAAAATGTTTTAAGATGTAGTAAGATTCCCAAAAATCTAAACTAAAAGTGGAAGAACAACCATGAATAATTTTGGCAAAAGAAGAATCGAAATTCTGATTGCAGGATCAACAATGTTGCACAATCGAGAAATGTTTAAAATCCTCTTTTTGGATACAATTTTCATGTTCTTTTGTACGGAATTTGGGAGCCGAGGCTTGGTTTATAGCTGTTTCTAAATATACTTCTGAGCCTTTATTCATAGAATTGGTAATGATTTCATTGTTGGAAGAGAGAGAACTCAGTAATTTAAAATATTTATCTGTTACCATTTTGTATTTGTAAAAAAATAAAATATTTAATTGGTTTTAGCTTATAAAATCGATGCTTTTTTTTAAAAATGAGTTTTCAGTTTCTTCTCTCGATTCTGCTTTTGTCACTAGCAAAACTGAATACAGTATTGATTTACAGGGTTCACACGGGTCATGGAAATCCTGGAAAGTCATGGAAAAAAAAATAAACAAATTTCAGACCCGGAAAAGTCATTGAAAATTGACATTTTCATTAAAAGCCATGGAAATTTATTTAAAGTCATGAAAAAATGTCTTGAGTAGTAAGAAAGAAATATCTAAAACAGCATTAGAAATATTAAGTGGTTTAGTAACATTGCATATAACTTGAATAATCTCGGAAACAAGTCTCGGCTTTGGAATCCAATTTCATCCGCTTCTGTAACAACCGCTCGCCTTTTTTTGTAATGTGATTTTACTGCTAGGACATCACTAATTTTAAATTCACCATTATTTTCTGCACTTTTTATATTTTATATTCTGGAGTTTGCCATGCCCCCTCAAAAAGTGTAATTCAATTGCACCAGAGTTTGTTTCAACTACTTGTAAAAAATTCATTATTAAATTTACCAGAGTTTATCTTAATATGTTGAAGGCATGGAGGAAAGTGAAGATTTCAGTCAGACAATAGAACATAGAAATAGAGGAATTCTAATACACTAAAACAGTGGTGCCCAACATACAGCTCGTAAAACTGATCCCCTTGTGACCAGCTGAAATATCTGATTTAGAAAAATAAAAAAACTGGAAAACGTGGCTTTACTTTAATGAACGAATATAGTTTATTGTTCAGTTACATTGGTGAGTAGATGCATTATTGGGGGGACACCAAAGGGCAATGTTTTTATGAAGTAAATTTATTATTGGTAACTTAGTAATGACTCATTCAATTTTTGTCCCATTCATTACTATTCTGCCCTATTTATTAAATATTTGTTAGACATTTAAACATCAGTGTACTGCATTTTTACTTTACTTGAATTGATATGATGAAGGCAAATAAGAATAATTTATTAGTTTCTGTAGTGCACTGATATTTTTTCAGTCACAAGTAAGTGCCCTCCAATGAGTAATCTCCAATGAGGTAGTGGCACTCATATAAAAGTTTTTCGAAAGCCCATTTCCGAAAATTGGCAAGTTTGGCATTTAATAGTACTATTCTTTTCGTGTAACAAGGTCATGAAAATTTTTATGAAGTCATGAATTTTTTTTAAATTCACCATTTTCTGCACTTTTTATATTTTTTATTCTGGAGTTTGCCATGCCCCCTCAAAAAGTGTAATTCAATTGCACCAGAGTTTGTTTCAACTATTTGTAAAAAATTCATTATTAGATTTACCAGAGTTTATCTTAATATGTTGAAAGCATGGAGGAAAGTGAAGATTTTAGTCAGGCAATAGAACATAGAAATAGGGGAATTCTAATACACTAAAACAGTGGTGCCCAACATACAGCTCGTTGGAAAAGTCATGGAAATTTTTCATCCAAATTGAGTATGAACCCTGGTAAAAATTTCCTCAATTTATGATACATTTTGCTGGTCTGGGTTTGACTGCATTGAATGTCTGTCCCTCGATTTAATGATATTCTTGATTTAACGATTAAACCCATTAAGGATTTTGGTTGGTCTCTGTTTTTAAGTGGTGTATCACAATTATTTTTATGGCAATAACTAATGATTGTTTACAATAGCATTTTATCGATACTGGTTATAATTTACTAAATTTGATGCCTTGTTTATAGTTAACTGTAAAATATTTTCGGGAGTATATTTAATTCATTGGTTCTCTTCTTTCTTTTTAACTAAACAATTGTGTATGTTTTAAGTACTTTTCAGGTATCATAATTTTTTTTTATTTGCATTTTTTAGCCCTCTTCATTGCCAGTAATGTCTTCAACTGTTACAGTGCCTAATACTTCACTGCAGAACTTGCAGGTTTGTTTTTGCTTACGTAATGTTTGTACCATTTTTTGGAACATTTTAATTTTAACATTTTTGTTATGTGAAAGTTGAAACAACATATTAATTATTGAATGTTGATATTTGGGTGTCCATAAATTTTTTTGTTGTAAAACAGTTTGAAAAATCATAGTGAATTAATGCAGCGTAATATTAAGTGATGATCCTTATTTATAAAATTATTCTTTTGAAGATAAAGTCTAGTTTTTTTCCCCTGCTGCAAAAGGAAGGTTTGACTGCTCATTGAATTTGTTACTCAGGTACAAGTGTTGGCATAAACGTTTGACACAAACATCTTAGCCTACCACTTCCTCCCCAGGGCCGCATTCCTTAACACAGCTGTATTCGAATTTTTTTTTTATTCAACTCTTATTTTCAATAGGTTTTTAGTTTATTTGTATTTGCTTTTGTTATTACAAAAGCTGTGCATAAGTTCTTATAAAGTTCTGCGTAATATATTGCTTGTTTTATGTGTATTTATTTTAGGCTTCAAAAAATACATGGAGTGATGCATTAGGAACAGTCAATATAAATGTAGATAATCTTGCTCCTGCTAGCAAATACGATAAAGCACCTGCTCCAAGCATGAATCAGTTAGCTGGTAAGCTTTTTAAGTTCATTTTTGTACTATGCTACTTATGTCTTTATTCATTTATATTGCGTATTATTTTCTTGTTATTCTGTTCTAACTTACTAACAACTTATCCAATACTGAAATTTCTCATCTCTTTTTGCATATTTTCTACTTTGATTCTGTGCATAACTAACATTTATCGAAGTTTATAAGAATTCAAATAGTACCAGAAGGGATATTTATTACTGATATAGTGGAAATACAGAGCTTAGTATAATAACATGCCATTCATGTTTTTAAGTTTTTAGAAAATTATATTTTCTAAATTTATTACTTGGAAAAATTTATATGGTGTCATTATTCATGGCAAGTACTGAGGTAATTATTCTTTGAAGTGATATAAGAATCTCAGACAAAGCTCTAATAAATACAACCAGGGTTTGAAATCAGGCTTGAATGTTGATTGAAGAAGGGCCTGCTCTTCAAGACATGTTTTTTTTTTTTTTTGAGTGGGGGATGGGAAGATTTATTATACTTTTCATTATTTATTCAAAAACTTTACTTTTTTTGCAGCTTGTTATATACAGCATTAATATTAGTACTATGTACCCATATGTTAGAAAAGCAAATTCGCTTGTTTTCTAAATTAATTCTAGCAAAGGCATTTTGCTTCTGTTCCATTCCCCCCCCCCCCCCTTGCTGAAAACATAGAGAAAATTTTTTATATTAATCCCCTACCCTATGAAAATTACTAATAAAATACTTCCAGAGAAAAAATACTATTATCACAGCAAAAGTCACAGTTTGAAACATTTGAATTCAAAGCTGGTTTTGAAAAACAAATTTTTACTTTCAAGTATTAAAACAATCCAAAAAATTCAAATTTTAGCTTTTTTTGTGTAAGTTTCAATAGTAGAGTCATTCCATTTCAAATCAGGCAGGCAGGTATGAAAAGTGTCATATGACCATCACCGATTTTTTTTGAAAAAAATACAGTAGTTACAACTAAGGGACATATGAAATATCCCAAAAGGATTTTGCAAGAAAAATTTTTTTTCTTCAGTTACAGCCTATTAAAATTCTGCACAAAATCCGCCATTTTGGAAAAAAAACGGCAAAACACTCCATTTGAAATGGACACTAATTCAAAAGTATTAAACCTATTTGAATAATTCTTTTTTCTAAAAATGAATAAGGAACCATATATCCTCTAGACATCGTTTTTGAAAGTTTAGTTAGGTTTTTTGATAAAGAAAAAAATTCATTTTTGCCGCGAAAAAACTGCATTTTTACCGATTTTATGATTTTTTTCCTCCATGAAAAAAAAGTTTTTTTTACTAACCGGAGATGGCAGTCTAAAGCCCTTATATGATAGTTTCATAACATATTTTATTATAATCCTTGGATGCATACAGTCTCGGAAATAAAATTTGAAAATTTGAAAATTTTCAAAAATTAGCGATTTTTGAAGTTATTTTACTCAAAAAACCCATTTTTTAAAAATCTAAAAATTGGCTCATTTGAACCCCATATAATGTTTAACAAGTGGATAGACACCGCATCCCGCATTTTTTCCCATAAAATGTTTTATGATTTTTTGAAAGTGACCTTATCGCCCATGGCATGCATGTAAAATAAAAATTTCTAATAATTTCAGTAACTGAAATTCTGATTATATTAATGCCTAATAGCTACAATAACAGTGCACTTTATCAGGAAGAACTAAAATCTTACTGACTTTTAATAATATATCACTAACAAACTGTTTTTGATGACCGCCAGTCAATTCGTCTTTTTGTAAGACTCTGTGTGTAGCCTTTAGATAGAAGAGCCTTTGGTGATTATATTAATGACTAATAGCTACGATAATGATGTACTTTTTCACTAACAGTTAAAATATTTCCTTTTTTTTATAAATATTAGTTTATTTTGTCTCCAAAGCTATGCATTCACCGTTACTTTCATATGCAGCAACGAATCATATTTTTCTCTTTCAATTCTCTTTCTCTTCAACTCAATTACGCGACAGGGTAAACCATCAAAGGACAATACAATGCATTTAAAACGATTAATTTTAATTTCGTGCTTTGGTTGTCATTGGCGAATGTTGTCACATAATTTTTGGATCCTAACCTCGTATGATTACTTTTATATGCAAGAATATGTATACTAAATTCAAACCGCAAAACTCACTTGTAGTTTAAGAATTGAAAAAACTCACCTGTTTTTTGAGAGAAGTAATCAATTGAACATGGTTGTAAGTTGAGGTAACCAAACATATCACCAAAGGTAGCCAGGGATCCAATTTCTAACAAAAGAAGAGCAGGATCCCTATAGTCTTCAGAACTTATTTTAATGCTTAAGTGGCCTGACAAAAAATTGAGTGTAGCAAATAAGGAAGTATGGGAGCTCAGCTCCCATAACAATTAGGCGCTGATCAGCAGAAAAATATATTTATATAACAAAGTACAAAAAGACGAATTGACTGGGTCATCAGAAGCGGTTTGATACTGCTATATTATTAAAAGTCAGTAAAATTTTACTTGTTGCTGATAAAGTGAACCATTATTGTAGCTATTAGGCATTAATATAATCAGATTTTCAGTGACTGAAATTATTAGAAATTTTTATTTTACATGCATTCCATGTGCAATAAGGTCACTTTCAAAAAATCATAAAACATTTTATGGGAAAAAATACGGGATGCGGTGTCTATCCACTTGTTAAGCATTATATGGGGTTCAAATGAGCCAATTTTTAGATTTTTAAAAAATGGGTTTTTTGAGTAAAATCACTTCAAAAATCGCTAATTTTTGAAAATTATCAAAATTTCAAATTTTATTTCCGAGGCTGCATGCATCCAAGGATTATAATAAAATATGTTATGAAACTATCATATAAGGGCTTTAGACTGCCATCTCCGTTTAGTAAAAAAAAACTCTTTTTCATGGAGAAAAAAAATCATAAAATCGGTAAAAATGCAGTTTTTTCGCGCCAAAAATGAATTTTTTTCTTTATCAAAAAACCTAACTAAACTTTCAAAAACGATGTCTAGAGGATATATGGGTCCTTATTTATTTTTAGAAAAAAAAATATTCAAATAGGCTAAATACTTTTGAACTAGTGTCCATTTCAAATGGAGTGTTTTGCCGGTTTTTTCCAAAATGGCGGATTTTGTGCAGAATTTTAATAGGCTGTAACTGAAGAAAAAAAATTTTCCTTGCAAAATCCTTTTGGGATATGTCATATGTCCCTTAGTTGTAACTACTGTAATTTTTTCAAAAAAATCGTAGATGGTCATGTGACAGACCCTGCCTGATCTGAAATGGAATGGCTCAGTAATAAATTTCATCCATCATCAAATTCGATCATTTAAGAGTACAATGCTTTTAGAGATTTGTATACTTTTATATATATCATAGCAGTAGCGAAGGAAAATTGCTCCAGTTAGCCGACATGTTTGATTATTGACTGTAAGGCCATTAATGGATTGTCTAAAAACTGTAGAAGTTGGTCTTAGCTAATTGCACCCAGCACAACCAATATGTTGAGAGGGTGGCATTGGAAAGTCTGAGGTCTGTAACTCTTCATACTGATCTAACATGAACTCTTGTGACTTTGTTCTCCTTCCTAAGTTGTCAGAATTTCATACCTGACAACTTTACCTAGGCTAGACTTGATTGGCTTGCTAGGGGTCTGATGTTGGATAAGGGCACAGCCTTATGATGTAGGAAAAAAAAGTTCAAATAATCTCAGATGATCATGGAATTTGCTCTGAAGAAGAACACTTGTAGCCGTTATTAGCATTTTCCTTGCCAATGTATGCAATGGATTTCGGATATTTGCGAACAGTTATTGAATTTTGCTTGTGAAAATATGGAAGAAATGTAATGAAATTTTATTCATAAGTTTATTACAAAGCTTTTTTGATTGGTTTTGCCACTTCTTTATGAAAATTATAAACTTTTTTCCCTATATTACTTACACAGAGGATTTTAAAACTTTTCATAAATTCTGTTTTTAAGTTCCTTTTTTCATTCTTCAAGTAAATAAGGTAGATTGAGTTCTGAAGTTTTTGAATTTTTTTACAGGAAGTATAAATTTTAAAACATATTGCTATAAAAAATGAAAAAATATCCAGGTTAGTTGCTGTTACAAGGCCAATTTCAATAATAGCCTTGATTTAAATCCTTTCTAAATAGCAATGTTTGA
Source organism: Uloborus diversus (assembly GCF_026930045.1). Classification (NCBI taxonomy): domain Eukaryota; kingdom Metazoa; phylum Arthropoda; class Arachnida; order Araneae; family Uloboridae; genus Uloborus; species Uloborus diversus. The sequence goes on along the minus strand of NC_072734.1, from coordinate 159,739,964 downwards.
ATCTCAACAATGCTCTGAATATTTAATTAAAGTTTGAAGTCAAAGTACAAAAAAAAATCAATACTGAAAAATTCTTAAATTTCGTTTTAAACAATGAAGTAAATTACATTAGATTATTCAATTTTCCAAAAATAAAATAGAGTACTGATTTGTTATTCTGGCATTCTGATGGTTTCAAAATTACTTGCAGGAGTGGATATGAATGCAATGAATATGAACAATCTTACTATGGGAATGCAACCTATGTCTCTAAATCAGCCAATCTTAGGTATGACAAAATTTAACACTTTATGGCTTCTCAAATAATTTTTCTGAAGGAAAAAAATTGTTTTAAGCATAAAGTTTTCCTTGCAAAGCTTTAAAACATTCTGATTGATTTTTAATTTTTTTTTGTTGGCTTTGTAGAATGTTTCGAGGAGCAGTTGTAGATTAGTTAGTCTTCATATTCTCCCCTTTTTCAATGCCTTTAGAATTACTTCAAAAAAATGAATACATTTATTGTAATTTATCTCCAATTTCTGTAACTTCAGTTTTTAGAAATATAATTTCCACCTCAAGTATTAACTATGTGTATTGTCTAAATGCTTTTATATATATATATATATATATACATAATTTATAAATATATAAATACCAAGGGTACAGATAATTACTCAAGCTTAAATGTTCCCAAAATGTAGAATGTTGGCCAAAAAGTTCGAACTGTAAGGTAATTTAACAATCTCATATAATATGCCTAGTCAGTGTCACCAAATATCTTGCATAATAAGCTAATTTATAGAAAAAAAAATCAAAAAGCAAAAATAAACTATTTCTTAGTGACTTAGGAACTTAGTGAAGGCTTCTGCATATGATCAAAATTAACGAAAAATCTCATCTTACTCAAACCTAAACCCGGAGGTTCAGATACACATTCTGTGCCCCTTATACAATAAACTGGAGTATCAATAAACTAGGGTAATGAGAGTCACCAGGTTTTGATTCAAAATGGTTTATGCATAGGGATATAAACTAACATATTAAAAATTTTTGTTTTGCATGTTTTGTATAAAGTTAGGATACCTATCAAAAAGTATGTTATCTGAAGTTAATTATTACTAACCCTCTTTAACTTTGTTTATATCGAGTTTAATTGCTTGTTAAAATTTATAATACCACTGAATTTATCTTCAAACATTTTTTTTAAACCCTATTGAGTTCATGTGTATGTTGGTTTATAAATAATTTCCCATCTATCTGCTTTTTTCTTACAACAACAAATTGTTTTAAATTCAGTTTGTTAAATTTAAAAAGGATGTTTGTTGTGAGCTGTGTTTTCCCCAACAGTTTAATCTTTCTGAAAATTTAATGCTAATTAATATCAGATTTTATAGGCTAAGACAACAATGTTTCTCTACATTTAAAAATGTTATTGAGGTATCATGTTTTTTATGCTATTGGTGGGCCATTCCGTGTGACGGAACGGGACATTTTGAGTAATTGTTGCCACAAGATTTTATTTCATAAATACAAATACTACCAGCTAGAAATTTAATTTTTGATAGTAACTATAATGATTTGTAGTAAGAATTATGTAGAATATCAAGAGTTGGTCAGTTTGAAGAAAATAATTGAACGACATGCAATAAAAAATGGCCCTGATGGAGAGACCCAGACGAGTCCCATTCCGTCACGTGTATTTTATTGCATATTCCTCAATTATTTTACTTAAAAACAATAAGTTTAACGTTCTATGGAATTCTTATGACAAATCCTTACTGTTGCTATCAAAATAAAATTTCTAGCTTGTTTTATTTGTATTTCTAAAACAAAATATACTGAAAAAAGTCCCGCTCCACCAAATGGAATGGCCCTGGTCTTGTTTATTTTTTAATCTTGCAAGTAGTGTAAAATTTCTTTCTTAACGTGTTGAAATCGGGTTTAAATACAAATACAAAAGTGACGACCAGCAACAGGCTCTGGGCCCAGCTAGACTGGTCCTAGTCAGGCCCGGACTGGCACCTGTTCGGGTTGTCGGCTAGGTGCTGAAAAGGGGGCCCCATAAGGGGGGTCCGGGAAAATTTTGAAAGTTAGGTGTTCAGAAATGCCATTTTGCTCTATTTTGGGACTTGTAAAGTTACTGAACATAAGGTACAATTTTATGTATAAAAAATATATTTTTAAGAATTTGCTTCACCTACTCTTCATTAAAAGGAATTTTCATTCTGTATTTACAATATCTAAATTGTATGAAACTTGTAAAAAATGATAATAAACTACAAAGTACAATAAGTAACGAACAGGTCTGCAAGTCAGCCAAAAGCACTTACTGCAGATGCATCTATTTTTAAAATCAGTATAAAACATAAGTGTTTGTATACAGTTATATTCAACAATTAAATAGAGAAGTTACTTCGCAGGATCAATGGGTAGTAAAAATTAGAATTATATTTGCTCAACGTTATTTTTTATACATAAATATATATTGCTATCGCTAAAATATTTTCAGGAATAGAAAATTGATTTACATTACAATTTAAAATTATACATACTTGACCCTATAGAAAATAAGAAATGAGAATTATGTGCTTAGAAACGACATTATGCTTTATTGTGGGACTTTTAACGTCATTAAACTTAAGCTACATTCCTATATGTGAGGTTTAATTTGACGTACTCTTCATCAAAACGAAATTTCATACGATATTTACAGTATCAAACATTTATTTAAAAAATGAAAAAAAAATTTTTTTTTTCGAAATCAAAGAGAACATGCCACTGAACTTTTGACAAAATATCTGTCCTGAAAAAAAAAACATCTAGTTTTACCAAAGTAAAAATCCGGCGTCGCTCATTATTGTGACCGGGTAAAGTCGCTACTAGCAGTATGAATAAAAGTTTTCCCTTAACGAAATTTTTTAAGTTAATATTTTTTTAATCATTTTTTTTAAAAAAATGCGTGTATTTTTCATATAGTTTTGTTATGCACATCTTTTAGTTGTGACCCTTCGGAAAGATGGGGCCCTAGTCACAGGCGGAGTTGGCCTGCGAGGTAAATAGGCCCTGATTAGAACATACTATGTAACGCACTCCCCCACCCTCGGGAAAAAAAAAACAAAAGTTTACGAATCAAATTCAAAGAGATGGAAACCCAGTTGAGACAAAACTGATTTTTGAATAGGCTTACTAGGCGTGGCGAAGTCCTAAGGCCACCACTCTTTAGGGGCCCCAAAACGGTTGACACTTTTTATGCTCATGCAGAAATTGTAAGGTTTAAATACATAGGAGCCCCCCGAAAAAGCGTTTGGCCTAGGGTCCCCTGATATATTAATCCGGTCCTAAGAGGAGGGGCCTAAAAAGTTATATTTGCCCTGCGGTCCCACCTGGAACCACAGGGCAGAACCTCGTGTGCTACAAATATGAAACTAGCAAGACCGATTTTGGAAAAAAAGTGAAGAATATGATCAAAATAGTTGCAAAAAAAAAAGAGATCGCGCAAAATTTTTTCCTCCCCGTTTAGGGGTCCTCCTCGTTTGGGGACCCTCGGCGATCGCCGACTAGCCGACCTGGCCAGTCCGGGGCTGGTCCTAGTCAATTTACAATCCCCAGTGAAGATCAATGACCCTCTTAAAACTATCTACTCCCTTGCTCATTACCACCTCTTCCGGTAAGCTGTTCCAAGGTTCCACTACCCTGCTAAAATAATAATTTTTCCTAATATCCATGTTAGCCTGAGATTTAAATAGCTTAAAACAATGACCCCTTGTCCTGTTTTCAGTGCTTAACTTCTGCCCTGTAACATCCTTCATTTTAATAAATTTAAACAACTGAATCATGTCCCCTCAGTCTCTTCTTAGCTCAAGACTGTACATTATTAGCCTTCTAAGCCTGGAATTATAATCTAAGTGAGAAAGTCCATTTATTAGCCTTGTAGCCCGCCTTTGAACCCTTTCCAGTACATTGTCTTTCTTAAGATAAGGAGACCAAAACTGAACAGCATACTCCAAATGAGGTCTTACCAAACTTCTATATAAGGGCAGAAGAACTTCTTTAGATTTGTTTGAAATAGATCTCTTGATAAACCCAAGCATCTTATTGGCTTTGTTACTAGCTATGCTGCACTGTGTTGGCTAAACTTTAAATCCTGACTTATTAAGACCCCCAGATCAGTAACTTTGTCTGCCTGACAAATGACTGAACCTTGCAAATAATAACTTGTACACTTATTTTCATGCCCTAAATGTAGCACTTGACATTTCCCAACATTAACAGCCATACCCCATTTATCAGCCCACTCACTAATATGATCTAGATCCTCTTGTAGTTGATTTGCTTGTTCTTCATTTTCTATAGTCCCCATAAAGAGTTTAAATATTCCTGTGAAGGTTAAATAGGATGAAGAGACACATTAAAAAAACATCTCCATGGGCTATGTTACATGGTAGAAAAGTTATTATTGTATGAAACATCTGACAAACTGATTAAATTATAAAGAAATGAGGAAGCCTCTATGCTAACTGGGCAAAGCATGTCATTCAAGTTCTAGGCTGTACAAGGTTTCAACCATTGGTGGACATGCCTGGTCAATGGAGTTCATGAGGTTATTCACTCTTCAAAAGAAGAGCTGGATGATTCAAAAGTATATTTTCTAAGCAACAAAAGCCTTTTTTTTCCTCCAAATTCTCAGTAAATTTTGCTTTTTTAATTTTTTAAACAACAGTTAAAAATAAATTATGCGTAAATTTTATTTTCCAAAAAAAAAAAAAGTTTCTTTTTGTTATACACTGGTAATTTTTATCCATTTTATTAAATTGAGATGTATTTAGAAGGTTAATTATTAAATAATCTATCCCAGCCTGCTAGTTGCTCTTGCTATCACAATTTTGAAAAGTCTATTTCTTCATGAGCTTAGTTTTTCAACTTTAGAAACATCCTTTATAAAGACTTAAGAAAGCAAAATTGATTAGCTTAATTTAAAGGCAGAGGCAGATTTCCGATATGAGTATCAAGGGAAAAAATTTCGCACCCTGCATAGAAATAACCTTGAGCACTCTTCCTTTATTTTTGAGTTTGGGACATCAGTGCATTTCTTGTCCAAAAATTAACCATCAGAAATATATTTCGGCTCATTATAAAAAGTAGTATATTTTGTTACCACTACAAGACTTTCTTATTTCTTTATGAACTCTTGGCTCTTATGCATAATTCCTTGCTATTTGCAAAAGTAGAATCAAGAGAAGAAATTGAAAATCATGTCAAAAGCCTTGCTTAAATTAATTGCAAGCATTTTTTTTCCTAAATAAATAGGTGTCTTCATAAAATTTTTTAATCAGTGTGCTTTGTTCTAATTGTCTACCAACAATTAAATCACGTGAAAATCTTAGAACTTTATTTAAAACTATCTAAAAAGGTTATAACTGGACTCTATGTAACTCAAAAGTTCAAAAAAAAATTCCATCATTTGAAGGAGAAATTATTCTTTCGGTTGGTACCAATATTTTATTTGTGCAATTATGTTTTCACAACCTAAATCGCAGAAAAAAGCTAACTCAGATTTTATTTAATATTGCCGGTAGTTAAAGTCAAGCAAAGTTGAAACTGGGCTTAACGAAATTTCATGCAGTAATTTTTTAGTTAAAATGGTCACAAAAAACGGAGTTTGCACATACAGGCCCACACACAGACTGGCATACATTGTTAAAATGGATTCCTCACACCTCAGAACGTGTAAATTAGTCAAAATTCGAAATTTTTTTTATCAATTTAGTTCGCTCTTCTATGTATTAAATACAAAAGGCAATAAAAAAGTTAAAAAAATATTTTTCTTCCTTTTTGGAATTTGAGGCTTTGATTTTAGTCAGAATAATTGAACTTATGTTAAATAACTTTTGTTAACCAGGTTTCATATATTCTCATGAAACATTTGTACTTGTATATGAAAGGCTAATTATCTCATAGTTATCGTTCTATTATTCTCATAGTTTCAAAATGATAAGGCATGTTTTTTACCATTTGAATGGGAAAAAATATTTTTGTTTTGACCAAGATCAGCAGTAGTAGTATAAAACAGAATATCTAAATTTTATTGTTAAAAATATTCATTGAAGGATTTCATTTTGTAGAAACTCTTTTCAGTGGAAATAGTCATAAAATAATTCAAATAATTAACTGCTCAATGATTTTGAAACAAAATTGTAAACAAAACCAAGACTAATGTTGTTTTAAGTCAAAAACTTCTATGGTATCAATGTTGTATGTAGTTAAACTTTTTGCTAAAAAATCTTTCTTAATAAATTCAGAAAAATTCTTAAAGTAAATAAAATCAAATTACTTTATTTTTATTTTATTGATTTTGGAGAAATTAAAAAGATATGTTAATTTATATATATTTTTTTCATTCAATTTATTTAGGCCCTGGAACTGTGCCTGTCAGTCCAATTGCATCTAATTTCATGAGTGGTGTACTTTCTCCACCTGGTATGCCTGTACAGAAACCAATGTTTAACAGTCCAGGAAATCTTGGGTTTTAATGAGAGCAAATTGCTTCATTTTCTGATTGGTCGTACCATTAACTATTGAAAAGAAGTCAACCAAATCTCAAGCTATGATCGTTCTGGTTTAAATTGTGGATGGAACTTCATTAAAAAGGAACCACGTTGTAAACCCAGGAGTGAAAAAGTGGACATCAAAAACATTCCATATTTTAAAAGATATCAAGATTGAAAATGATCCTTCAATGGATAACATTGAACTTTTGGTGCCGATTATTGAGTAAATGAATTGTTCAAGTGTAGTTTTTCCAGGTATTACTTTTGATATTTTATAATTTTAACTTGCTGAAACATTTAAATCAAACTCAATGCGACCAGGAAGTTTTCATTTATTTTACTATGTACTTATGCATCTTGTGCAAAGTATACCAACTAGTTTGTAAATATTAAATTTTGTAAATTGTGGTTTTGTGAAAGTATGGGTAAAAAAAAGAATTGTATATTTTACATTTAATTGGTTTTTTTTTTTTTTCAGTTACATTGTCAGCAATTTAATTTTTTTTTTTCGGGCAAATTTTTAAGTTTGTATGATTTTAACATTTGCTTGTGCTCGTGTGTGAGGTAACCAATACCCGTCTTATCGTCTGAGCTTGTGTACAGTAATGGAACACTGTATTGAGGCAACTATTCATATATATATAAGTGAATGACAAACCAAATCTCTGTGGTTATTGTGTTATTGAAAAGCTGTTCTTGTGATTAGTACTTGATTTTGTTTTGCTCAATTTGTGTATGTATGGTAACAATCATTTTTTGAAAGGAGTTATGTGAGTTGAATTGGCGAGTGTAGCAAGTTCATTGTTCTTCGATAGAAGTTTGATAGAGATGAGCATTCTTCGTAGTTTAATTTTAAATTTGAAATTTATAGAAGTGTTTTAATTTGTCTCTTTCAAAAGCACAAGATTACATTTTAGATTTATTTATATACGTTATCTTATGTGTTACAAGTTTAAAAGGAACTCAAAATTTTAACTTTTGTTGTTTTAAGAAACAAATGCCTTTGTGCTAAAATGGATTAATATCAACTATCTTCAAAAAATATAAAATTTGCCCAAAATAACATACTTGTATTGGGAAAGGAAGCCTTTTTAAATGCAAAACGATAAAGGTTCTTGCATATAAAGGTATCTGACATAAGCCGGCTTCTGTTAAAATTTTTACATCTATAAGCCTACTACTTTTTGCATCGAAAAAAGGGCTACTCCAAATCCCGTAAAAGATGTATGTGGTTTTTGCAAATTTTGTGCTTTTTTTAGCTTTGTCATTTATATTTTATTCTACTACTGTATTAAGATTTTCAACACCTCAAGATGTTAATGTGATACTCATGTTGAATTTCTGAGATATTATTCATCTGAATTCTTATAACATTCTATTTACCTTTCTTTACGATTTTATTCTTACTTTGAATTGCATAAATTGACTAAGCAAGAAATTGTTTCTACTTATACAGTTACCTGTTCTCAGTGATTGTTTTTATTCTTGTGTTTGTTAATTGTATGACTTCTAGTATAGATTTTGTTCAAACTATTTGTAAATCAGAGTGCATGTGATTTGATTGTTATTGTTGGATTATGTTTCTTTGGTATATAGGGTAATATGAATAATATTTATGAATGTATAGTAAATAAAAATGTACAGCATTGTTAATGTTTTGTTTATGCTGTTTGTTGATGTTGTTCGACTAAATTTCATTGTAGACTATTAGAATACTGTTACGAAAATTACTTTTAACAGTTCAGTCTTTTCTATCTTTTCACTTGCAAAACAGAAAATAAAGGAGTATTTAGTTATATTTTTAAAATGTGTTTACTCCTTAGAATTTGTAAACTTATTTTCCTTATTTATATCCCCTGATGGCTGAAATCTAAGTTTTTCTTTAGTTCATAATATCCACAATTTTTTTTTCTCATCGATTGTTTTATTTTTTCAGAATTATACATTATCAGCCCTTACTACTGTGTTCACTATCATGCCATTGCTGACAATATCAGTTATATACTGATCATGAAAAACATACGAGCTTATTAATAAAACATTAAAGTAAAAAGCCATGGCTGCCCACTGGGGGGGGGGGGCTGCTTTGAGGGGTATTTCTTTTTTTGGTTGGGGGGAGGATTTTTGTAATAACTAGGGGGACACCCCCAAAAAAGCATAGGGATATCCATTTTTTTTTAAAAAGATCAATAAAAAGTACAAAAAAAAAAAAACTAAAACAGTTATTGTTTTTTTATTTCTAAAGTGGCAACCAGCTGCAGACTCAGGACCCAGCTTGGCTGGTCCTAGTCAATTTATCAATCCTCAATAAAGATCAAGAACACTTTTGAAACTTATACCCTAGTGCAAATAACAGCCCCATTGCAAGCAAGTAACTTATAATCAATTCCAAATGCCTACAACTCTGTTAAAGTAGTAATTTGCCTAATTTCAAGAGTTTTTTTCATTGCATTAATAGTCCCCCATTACTTTTAGCTTTCTGTAATTTAGTCAGCATGAAGATATTTTTTCAACAAGTTGATAGCAGCTGAAATTCTGGAGAGCAATTTTTTAGAATTTTATCCTAACTTTGTAGTTCTAAGTGCTTTCATCATGTTTTCTTTTGTTCTTTTTTTAAATTAAAATGTGGTTAGAATTGAAACTTTGCTATAAAGTAATACAGAATCTTCTATTACTTTGAGGAATGTTTTCATTCTTTGAGTTTTATCAGTATATTATTAAATTTTGGTGGAGTTTATGTTGTAAGAATTTCATTTGCACTTTGCTGTCATAGCTAAGGCTCAAGCTTCATTCCTTCATATCAAGACTTCATTCCTGAATTTTCATGGACCCCCCCCTCTCTTTATGAATATGCTTTAAAGTATGCCCTATATATTTTTCAAAAGATTTTTTTTTCTTTTAGCTATTAATAAATGTAAAAAAAAGTATTGACTGGTTAATCCTTAGCGGAAAACATCCACTAAGGATCATATTCTGGAGCAGCCTTTTCTGAACTGTGGATTCTAGTCACAGGTTTGTTTTTAGTAGCTTTGCAACAAGCTATCATTTCTAGCACTGTTCTGTAAAAGGAAAATCTGGAGCATGTTCAAGTCTTGAACAATCACATTAGATTTTAGTTTGTGTATAAAATGAGGCATTCAAATTTTAGTTTCTACTTGTAAAGCTACAGTACTCTTTACTAGATCATAATAAACACAGCAAAATCTGTTTTAAATACATTTCACGAAAACAATTTTTCTAGCATTTTCTTAGTGAGGGGGACCTTTTGGTTTTTGCCTTTAATCAAAAACATAATGTAAATAAAGCACAAATTATCAAATACAGTATATAGCCATTTTAAGGCTACAATGGCGACTCTTCATCAGTGCAAAAAATGCCCAATACACAGCAAGGAAATTGTGAGAGAACAGAACCTCAGCCGCGTAAACGCTGGTATAGATATATACCATGTGGATCTGATTCAAAGTTAACCAATGGAAATGCAGGGCAAGAGGCGAAAGCCGGCCAATATGATTGAACCAACATGTAATATTTATGCTTTTACCTGTATTTTTGTACATCTGAACTAAATGGTTCAAGAAACAAGCTTAGATTAATTGAAGGAAAATTTTAAAATAACAATAAATTCCTATCTCAGTTTGCTATCTCATATCATATATTATTGTCTCAGAGCAACAATAGGATATCTTGCTGTTGCTCTGAGGCGACAGTATGGTAGTTTTATGTGCAATTTTACAAAATTATGTAAAAAAAAAAGTTTGGTGCTTGAGACTAGAGTGACTTATTACAGAGTAGAAATTAGGTTTCGCTAGGGGGGGAACTTGAGTTATAAACGAACTTTATGGTGTCGTAAATTGCATGCGCAATTTATTTTGAATGTTGAAACTAATTGCATCTTAACAAAACATTCAATCTAAAAACATGAACTGAAGGTATAAAAACTACATAAACATACTTTTCCTTTTTAAGGAGCTAGACTAATAGTAAAAAAGGTTTCATACCGTATCATTCACTTCTGCAAATTAAAAATACTGTTGAAGCACCTAGAAGCGATGGGGAGTACATGCCAAAAATAAAAATTTGGGGAAAACTAGCACAAAGAGGAGAAATTCGTATCTGTTTATAGTACTTGTAAAGCCCTAGGTCAAGTAGCTAAACGTTGCTTTTTTTCCTACGTCTGTTATATCTGTTGTGTTTTCTTTGTAATTGTGGATTAACATGAAGCAAATAAGAAATCAAAATTAAAAAACAAATTATGCCACTTCATCATAGCAGACATAGGAAGACAGTGGCGTTTAGTCCCAAGATGGCGGACGTGTTGCTACTAAGCTAAGCTAGAATCAAGCATGGGCGTCGCGGCCAGGGGGGGGGGGGGGGTCCAAGGGGTCCGGACCCCCCAATATTTGAGGACCGGACCCCCTCAATTTTTCAAAATCGGACCCCCTCGATAATTGTCAAGATGAAATTAATTATTTTGGAGAAATTATTTTTGCTTTGAAGACTTTAAACAGTTACATAATACATAATTTACCATGTTTAAGTCTTCTATACATATAATAAAATAAGATGATTGTGTGTGTGTGTGTGGCGCGCTTCCCGGGAAAACGGTAAGGCCTAGAAAGATGAAATTTGGTATACAGGTACAGTTTCTGCCGAAGATGTGCACCTCGGGCTTCGATTTTTGATATTTTAATTAGAAAAAAAGTTATTTAATGTTTTATGTGTTTTTTTGCACTTTTTAGTATTTTTTACCTCACAGACCCCGAACCAATCGCACCACACAAATATTTTTTGTACTGTAGTGTTGAAAATTTAATTTTAAATACAATGAATGAGAAAATTTTGAAAATAGAGCAATTTTTGTATTTTTTATGAATTTTTGAAAAAATCTTCAATTTGCATTTTTTCCTGGGTTTTAAATTTTTCTAATATCATCCTGCGAGAAGTATCAAAGCCTCATTTCTGAAATTTAAGTTGGTAATAGTAAAAACATTTCGCCCTCTTCAGAAGAAAAAAGTTCTTAAAAATACGCAATAGTTTTTTTTTTTACAATTTTTTTAATGCTGAACACATCATGTCCTTTCACGCATCAGTCGAAAAAAGCGTTCTTCAATCTTTTATGCCTGTGACGTCACTACTTGGGTTTCGATTCGATATTTACGATGGAATCTTAATCGCAAGCAATGTTAATCTTTTTTTTTTACTATATAGCTTACTTCTACATTTTCTGACGTGATGACCACGTGTTTTTTCGGCAGCGCTTGCTTTTTTTCTTTCCTTTTTTTTGTTTTATTTAGGGATTGCATTTATTTCTTTTTCCATCCCCCCCCCCAAGCTGGACCTTTCGCTGTATATATATTACGTTACATTTCATAGTTGTGCGCATTAATTCAATAAAAACAGCGAGATTTTTTTTTATCTTTGTCAAACGCTACTTTTTGTACACTACGGGGAATTTGAGCTTTTTTTTTGCTCTACTTAAATAAAAAAAAAATCGGTTTTTTGAGTGTTCTTTGTTTTTATTAGGAGATGGGTGAGGAGGTCAAAATAAATAGAGACGGATAAGAAAATGTAGAGATAGATTGTAAAGGTAGATAGCCGCCGAAGGCGGCAATCTTGGCGTAAAAATGTGAATGGCACAAAAAAAAAGATAGAGATGGATTGATTAATACTGCTGCCAAATTTATTTAAACAACCGCCGAAGGCGGCAAACTTGAAGTAAAAATGTAAATGACAAGTTAGCCAAACAGCCGCCGTAGGTGGCTGCTTGCACATTGGATGTCAATGCCCCCCTCCCTGCCCCACATACACCATGACTTTGAAAAAACAATGCTTTCACATAAAAGTGGAAGTGCTTTTTGTTATTTTTCGACAAAATTTGCATGAAGAGCACGTCGTTTGTGTCTCCCTCCCTCTCCTTTAAAAATATTCCAAACGACGAAACTGGAGACAGATCTAGAAAATATTTTATTCAAATTATTAATGATATAGATAGATATAGATAGATTGACACCGCCACGAAATTTATTTAAGCAGCCACCGAAGGCGGCAACATTGGCGTAAAAAAACGAATGATAATACTGATTTATAAAGAAAAACATTGATTAATGTCGTCGCTAAATTGTTTAAGCATCCGCCGAAGCCGGCACCCCTGGCGTAAAAAGGCGAATGGCGTTAAAAGGCGGATCAGCTGGTCGCCGCAGGCGGCTAGTTTTAAATAAAACTAAATGAACATCGAAAAAAAAACTATAAAAACAAAAACAAAATAGGTGATGTGTATAATGAACGGAAAGTCGGAAAGTAAACTCCAATGACAAACCATTTCTCTGCTCTCTGCACACTAGCTTTAGTGGAGGATACTAGAAAGGGGACACTTCTCCCGAGTGCATTGTCAACCATCCATAGTCGTGTCGCCGGACTCTCTAGCTTGAAAGTCATTCCAGCGTATTTGTTGCTATTTAGGGGGAAACAACGGGACAACTTTGAAATACTGAAACTAGATGCCCCCCCCCCCCTTTTTTACGACTCTCGTGCTAATAAGTTAACAGAAGTCAGACGGGGATCTGAGTTTCTGCCGCTTTCTTTCTTATCTCGTTTCTCGGCGCTTTCAGGTTTCTGTTTCGAGTTTTGCAGTGTTTGTTTCTCCGATTCGATTCAATTTATAGAGACCCCGATGTTACCCACACAAAATGAGACACCAGACCTCTTTGGCGGATTTTTGCAGCTGTCAACAACACCCTGGCCAAAAGATGCACAAAAGTTTAGAGGACCGCTTAGCTGGTCAAAGGTTAAGTTTGGGGTAGAAAGGGAAGGGACGTGTCATGTGTTTCACATTATTCAACACGTGACTTCAAAGTACCTTACCGAAGCGCGGTTTCTCAAATGTGTTTGTGGCATCTCAAATTTGACCAAAAAAGCGTTACAGAAAAAAAAAAGAGGATGAGTCTAAAAATTAACGTGCAATTTCAAAAGCAAATCGTAAACCAGCATAACGATGGATACTGTGATGTCACTTCCGATAGACCAACGAAAAAAGAAGACAGAAATAAAAGGAGTTTTCCTATTGGGAAACGTTCCGACAAAAATAAAGATATGTGGTCTTTTTGTCTCCTTGAGAGTAGGTGACCTGAAGAGCGCTCTGTTTTTGGTAAAAATATTTTTTTTAGATATTCGATTACGGCTATGGAGAGGTGGCTTGAAATGGGAAAATGTAGCAAACCTTCTACATCAAATAAACCTGAGCAATTTTTAACTACTGAATCATCATCAACATCCACGGAATAACCGTCTTCAAAAAGTCAAAAGACCGTGATAGGTAAGTACCATTCTGTTTAGTGTAATACATACAGGGGCTCCCTGATTTTACACTATTCAGATAGTGTTACTTCTCGATTTTTCGAATGTAATTCCTAATTGAAGAGCAAACATTCAAACCATGTTTTCTCTTTTGGATACAGTTTTTCAGGAAACGCAAAAACTAATAAATTTAAAAAAAAACTTGTTTTAGACCCCAATTATCATTTTTTTAGTTGTATTACTGGTTACTAGTAAGATTTGTAGGCGTACTTTACCTAATAAACTTAAAATGAATTAGAAAAATGCATTTGAAATTTGGAGAAATCATGTTTTGACCGAACTCGAAGGATGAAACATGTTTTGAATGTTTTCAATGTGGATATAACGTTTTTTGAATGAAAAAGATAGTAACTCATTATATTGTTCGATTGCATTTTTTAATGGAAAAAAACTAATTAACGACATAATAAAACTGATTATGTTATAGAATAAAGCCAGAAATTTATAAGTAAAAAAAAAATTGTCCTGCATATTGTAGGGAATCTTTAAATTCTTAAACCGATATCCTCATCCAAACAGTCGCACACTACTTCATCATTGCGTGAAGGTAAATTATAAATGTCTTTGTATCAATTAAAATCAGGTTGATTTTGTCACTCTTCGCCATACATTAAGTTTAAAAGTTTGTCTACGTCTCATTTCTTTTCAACTGATATTCCATGGCTAAGAGGAAGAGATTGTAAGACAACACTTTTCACAATGTACATCTATTATTTCTTCCATCCCTAAATTAATAATAAAAATTTAGGTAAGAGCACACCGCTCTAAAATAAACAAACAACCCCCCCCCCCCAAACATAGTACCAAGCAAACAATAACATAACCTCTGAAACACTAGACACATTGGGAAATAGCTGGGTCACGTGATCAGTAAGAACAGCTCTGATTGGTTGGCTGGAGGAATCACTATTTGACTGGAATCTGGCTCTGGAGGAAACACTTTTTGAATGATTCCTGAATTTTATAAATAGGTTTATAATGGGAAAAAACATGTTCTGGTTGGAAACAATAGTATATTTTTGTACCATTTAATGTTGAGTTCAAAGAAAAATCACCAATTCATTTTTTTTTTTTTTTCATTTTTGGAGAAAACACGGTTTGAATGTTTGCTCTTCAATTACCCACATCACTACATCTAATGAAAATATCTTTTTAATGCAGTATTTCACAAAAAACCACTCGAAATTCGAAGACTCGCCAGACAAAATTTTCTGGGAAAGGAAAGTTTATGAAAGTTTACAGTGGCTTCCTATCGAGTAGCCCCTGAACGCCTGCTAATCAGGTATGCTTTACAGTCAATATTTTGACATTATGAGTCCTATCGGAGCTGATGCTTTCAACTTTCTCGCTCTTTTTTTTGAAATGTTTCATCTTTTATAAATTTTAATGGAATAAATAATACTCCTTTTAGTTATTAAAGATTAACAGAAAATTATCCAATAATAATCCTACTTTACTGAACAAATTTTATTGAAATAACCCCCATTTTAAAACTTATTGTCACGTGTCAGAAAAAAGAGCAGTTCATTTCTCTCTCTTTCCCATCGTCCGCTGATCAGAATACAATTATACACCAAATGCTGTTTGTTCTCTGTGTAGGCCAGTACTTTTCAATCTGTGGGGTGTGCCTCTCAAGGCAGGCCTGTCACTTAAAGAGGATCAGGAGGGGAACTTTCCCTGCTGACTTTGTGAAATCAGAAATTAATGTATTTACATGGGCATGGTTTTTGCTTTTTGCTGTTTTTTAGTTTCATATACATTGAGTGTATGGAGGATTCAACAAAAAAGGAAAATTTTGGTGCATTTGTTACAAAAAACCTGAAAAAAATTAAGAAAATGCTTTGAAAGGTTGCATTATTAAAATATGATATCATGAGAGCTTAATTATTTGTGTTTTATTTTTGTAGTTGTGTTTTTCGTAGGTTCGTGAATGTCATAACGGTAAATTATATACTTTAATTTTTTAATTAAAAAACATCAATTAAACTCCTAATATATTTAATTAGTTCAATGAAATAGGGAGGAAATCCAACTTTGAAATTAGAAGTAAAAGTATGTGTGTCATATCATTTCAAGTATTTTGCTAATGATTAAGGCACAACTTATACTGATCTATTCTTATTTCAAAGATTTGTTGCTTTGCTATTCAGATTTATTGGTGGTGGAAGGAATGCTTATTTCAGAAAAAAAATTTAAAGCCTGGTATTAAATTCAGGGAATCCATGATCTACTTCAAAGGAAAATTTTTACCTGAACCTTTTATCGACAGGAGAGAAAGTTGATTTTGGCCAATTGTCCTGTGAGAAGTCATGTTTATGAATCAGTACAGTAAATAGCATTTCTTCCACTTGAAAGGAAAAAGTTGGACATAGGTTTAAAATGTGAGTTAATAGTCTCAAAAGATTATTGGGAATGTTCATGGCAAGGAACTTAATCTTTTGTCCTCGCCTGGATCATTCTAATTTACAAGATTTTTACTTCTTTTTACAAAAAAGAAAGTATTTATTGTATTCGCAAAAAAATTTTCACTCAAAAATCGACTTTAATTTCCATTTTACTCACCCCCGAATGAATGTTGAGTTTTTTTCGACTCGACCACACGTGGATAAGTGCTTAAGAACGTATAGACACACGAAATATCCATTTTGACGATTCCCGAGTTAATTACAACGAGTTTTCTCGTGAGGTCTGTATGTACGTATGCATGTATGTCGCATAACTCAAGAACGGTATGTCCTAGAAAATTGAAATTTGGTTGTGGGGTCTAGTTGTGCACCCCACCTTTTGGTTGCATTCGGGTGTTTCCAAAGGGGTCTTTTGCCCCTTTTTGGGACAGGAACTCCTCACCAACCATGCGAATGCATGCAAGTGCTTCTCGCGGGACAGGAAGGTGAGTCTCTAGTTTCGCAGGCCGGGTCCCGGCTACAGAGCCGACACCACGCCCCAGTCAAGGGGTTTACCCACGATGAAACCATAACAATTTTCCCCGCCTGGCCGCCGGGTGGTGGGTATAGACCTACCACCGTTGCGGACGGGGGACGCCCGTTTTTGGGAGGAAATAATTGTTAATTTCGATGTAAACTCAAGTGGTGTTATAATTTGGCGGACACTTGGCGATGTATCGCCAGTATTTTGGTCGCCAACTTGGCGATTTTTTTTTAAAATCTGGTTTTAATTTGGCCACTATTGGTGATATTTAGAGAGTAAACTATTGAATCACATTAAAAATGCCAATAATGGGGAAATGACATTAAATTGGAGTTAAAGGAAGTCATGTGACCCCTCCTCCTGGGCGTTTACGTGTGTATAGTTGTATATGTGTGTGCAGGCGTGTGTGTATGTGTAGGCACGCGTGCGTGCATGTGTAGGCTTGTGTGTGTGCGTAGACCTGTGTGTATGCATGTAGTCGTGTGTGTGTGTATAGGCTTGTGTGTATGAGCGTGTGTGTGTATGTATATGAGTGCGTGTGTGTAGGACATGGACGCCCCCGACCAGCAGGAGAAACGGATTCCAGGAGGCAGTGCTCGGAATCACGCTAGCAGAGGCCGGTGCTGCTGGTGTCCCTGGTCCAAGCTGAAAAAGGAACCAAACATCAAAGGCGGTCAAGTGAGAACAATAAGCAATCGTGATTGCTCAATAATAGAGAAAACGATGAACTTTCAATGGAAAAAAAAAGCGTGGGGTGCTTCGTATTAGATGCCTTAAAATGTCCCTTTGTTGTCCTTGCAGAAATGTAAATAGACTGCAGCCCACGGTTTTTTGTTTTGCATTAAAGTAAATTGTTTGGATGTGAAGTATGATTAAGTAATTGACCAAAGGTAATTTACTTTTTAGTTCATATTGCTGCAAAAGTGTTTTTCTTTAGTTTTTAAACTATTATTTTTCTTGATGAATTATGCACACAATAACTTCCCCCGAAGCAACATTTAAACATGAATCAGGCTTACATTTTTACCCCAAAGTATTTTGAGATGTCACAAACTCTTGGTATCAATTTCGCTGATCAAGTATGGCTTGTTTAAGTAAATCAATTGATTAGTAAATCAATTGATTCACTAAAATCTAAACAGTGAATACATAAACTAAAAGCTACTGCTTGTGCTAAATAATGTTTTGCAAACAGATATACAAAGTAAAACAAATAATTATAATCTGAAAATTTCGACATTTCTGCTTTTTGTATAATTTCTAGTTTTAGTTCCTAAATTGAAAAATAAAATAAAAATATTTCCCATAAAAAGTAGGAGAAGGGGAGGGGGTCTGCGTTACCCCCCCCCCCTCCCTTCCGAGTCGCCGCCACTGGCTAGAATTGAACATTTTCCCAAAGTTTAGACTTGCTGTTAGTTTCTGCAGCGATTCAAGATCGCCCTCGTTCAATGAGCATTGAACCAGCACTAGTAATCTTGCTGGTAGCAATTTATTGACTTCTACGTAGTGAAGCGAATCAACTGCTCGCAGTAGCAGGGGCGTGCACAGAAATTTTGGGGACCATCACAGATGGCTTCTACGGGCCCCTCCACATTGTTTGCAGCTACGTTTCTACATATATTTCACCCCTCATTTTAAACGTCTCGGGACCCCTTCAGGCTCGGGTCCAGGCCAACAAGTCTCCCACCTCCCCCCGTGCACGCCCCTGCGCAGTAGGCTTCTAGTTTTCAATTTTGCTGAAATGATATCGATCTAAAAACTTAAATGTTATACATTGTATAGCAATATTGTCTTTAAAAATTACCTGGGTAAACTAACTAGTTGAATTACTTTCATATCCAAATCTGCGTGGAGGAATCACCAGCCGAGATTAAATTCTGTTTTACTTTTCAGCACAACTTGCATTACAATGAATAGTAGTTCCATTTATTCTTAAGTAATATTTTGAAATGTCTTCTATTGTTTCCCGCTAGAATGTTTTCACTTTAATATTGATCTTCTTTATCTAAAAAGCAGCTTATCTTTTTAAGTATGAAATGCAATTTCAAATAATTCAAACACTAGCAAAACAAAAACAATCATATTAAGTCTGTAAACTCGAAGAAAAATATTTGATTAAATCATTTTAATAATGTGTATCAGTTTTACCTAATTAGTCTTTATTGTAAACGAAAACTTTGATGCGAGTTTTGACAGAAAATCTCATTATATGATTCGAACTTTGAATATATATGGTTATTTTATTTATTTATTTATTTATTTTCTCCATCGTTGATGTCATAAACGGCCCAAAATATGAGTTTTAACTTCCAGATTTTAATACCAGAAAAGTTTCAGCTTCCTGTTGCAGTGGCGAAAAACTTTTAGTTATATTTCTAGATATTAACATTTACTGTGTCTGCAATAGTGGCAGCATTAATATGCATGAAGATATTATATTTTATTTCTCGTAGTCTGAGTGAGTTTTTCGAGTATGTTTCGGTGTGAAAAAACAGATAGGTGTCAGAGCTGAAAACTTTCTTTAGATATTAGGTTTTTCGAAGAAAGATTTTTGGAGGAGTGCAAATAAAAATTATTTTTATCTACTTTCGAAACTTAATGCAAATTTGAAATTCATTCGTTCAATTTCAGTTTTTAGATTTTCTTTTGTGCGTTCATATTTTCCGCAAACCAAAATTTGTTTTAAATTCAGACCAGGCCTTTAATTTCAAATTTTTCTTGGGGGGGGGGGGGGTCGGTATAATATGTATTGACATCAAACATAGTCAACACATATTAACCGAAAAACAAACTAAATCACGAGTACATTTCTCATAGTCGAGGTGGGACAATTTTCCCTCACGATGACAACCCATACTAAAAGACCTGAGAAACATTCAAACCCAATACCCAAACTTAGATTATCCAAGTGGGAGAAGGGTGAGGTATTCAGAACATTTTTTGAAGAAATTTTGATTGTAAGAACAGCATATGTAAAATGCGAAATAAAATATTTTACGAGTGATGGAAAGATATTCAGAATGTTTGAAGAAAAATCAGTTATAGGCTTAAAAATATCTTTTTCGCCTTTGTTTGATTCATCCGGGTTAAGGTAATTAATCGTGTCTCAAATTCATTCGAGCTTAAAATTATTTACTGTCATATATATTTAAATGTTTTAAAGAAATAAAATTAAAAAAAAAATATATATATATATATATATATATATATATATATATATATATATATATATATATATATATATATATATATAATGAAAATTAACTTGAATTCTGAAATTTTGAATTCAATTTATGTTTTTCGCAATCACGAGTTGCGACAGGACCCTGCTCATTGGGAGCTATTGTTTCTAGAAACAGCTCCTGTCCTCCCAAGCCTACCCCTCCTCCTGGGTGGTTACGTGTGTATAGTTGTGTGTGTGTGTAGGCGTGTGTGTACGTGTAGGCTTGTGTGTGCGTAGACCTGTGTGTATGCACGTAGGCGTGTGTGTATGTGTGTAAAGGCTTGTGTGTATGAGCGTGAGTGTGTATGAGCACGTGTATGTGTAGGACATGGACGCCATCGACCAGGAGAAATGGATTCTAGGAGACAGTGCTCGGAGCCGCGCCTGCAGAGGCCGGTGGGCGGTGGTGCTGGTGTCCCTGGTCCAAGATGAAAAAGGAAACAAACGCCAAGGACGGTGAAATGAAAGCAATAAGCAATCGTGATTGCTCAAAAAGTAATACATTTGATGTTAAAGGGATTCAAGTCATCGACAAAAAAAAATAATTTGAAATTTGTCATTTTGAATTCAAATTATGTTTTTCGCAATCACGAGTGTATGTGTACATGTAAGCGTGTGTGTTTGTGTGTGGAGGGTATGTGTGTGTGTGTGTAGGCATGTGTGTTTGTGTCTGTGTGCAGGCATGAGTGTGTGGGTAATTGTGTGTATGTGTTTTGGGGTTATGTGTATGTGTGTGTAGGCATATGTGTTTGTGTGATGGCATAAGTGTGTGGGTAGTTGTGTATATGAATGTGTGTATGTGTGTGTGGGGGGTATGTGTGTGTAGGCATGTGTTTGTGTCAGTGTGCAGGTATGAATGTGCGGGTAGTTGTGTGTATGTGTGTGTGCGTGTAGGACATGGATGCAACCTGGAGACGGCTTTCGCTATAGGAGCAGCATCGAGAGGAGCCGGTCGACGGTGACAGGGTGCGGAGGGTGGCGGTGGGAAAATAAAAAGATAGGACATCAAAACAGTCAAATGAGAACAATAAGCAATCGTGATTGCTCAAAAAAACCCCACCCGGAATATTTGTGATCCAAATGAAACCAAGAAACTTGCTCTAAGTAACCCTATAGAGCTAAATGAGCTTAATTTTCTGTGTGCCATCACCGAACTTGAAACATTAGCTCTCTCGTTTATTTTAGCCATGGTTCAAATACGCCTTTTTAAAGTTTGAACCAAGTATGTCTGAATTGAACAAACGAATTCTGTGTGGACATCCATTAACTCCTTCAGATTCTGATAAATTACAGTAAGTTGCCAAGTTTGAAGTGTGCCATGATGTTTTTTAAGTTTTAATAAGATCCTTTTGTATTTTTTCGCATCAAAGCCACAAAAGTCCGTCCTTCAGCAAGTTTCAAAATAAACACACACACACACACACAAGGAAAAAAAAACATAATTTGGGAGTTAAACTAAAATTTAATATTCTTTTTAAAACCTTATTTCAAATTTAACAAATAGATATTTTTTTTGTAGATTTATGTGCTTAGTATGTAGTAACTTAATACATTTAGTGTTTATTCCATTAATCAAAAATAACTATTTTCTACAGTATCAGTTGTGTGCTGTTTGCCCTGTTTTGCTCAAATTTTTGGCGACACCTTATCTGTCGCTAACTAATTTATTAACGACGTTCTTTACCTTGTACTCTACGTTATTAATCTTAATAAGTGACAACTCTGAAAAAGAAAAAGGATAGAGGCTTATTCACCCCTTAAATTGTTCTCAGTGTTATGCCTTTACTTATATATATATATATTTTAATTTTCAAACGTTTTAAACGGAAGGCAATTTTTTAAAGGAAAATATTACATTTTGTTCTTTTTCCTAAAAATATTAGCAAAGCACTACAACTTCAACAATAAGTCAAAAACGCTATTTTATTCAAATTTTTACTCAACGCGAGAAACTCAAAAACGTTCCATCACACGTCAATAATTTTTCGCAAATAAAAGTCCGGGGTTTCTGATGATGAAAAAGGTACGTCAAACAACTAACGCAGTTTAGATCTGATGTCATGGTGGTGGGCGTGGTTTTGACATCACCTCAAGATAACTAGCATTCTGTCACTTAGTAATTCCATGGCGTGTCAGAACGAAGTGACAAGGGAGGAGGATGAGGAAGATGAGGTTTTAGAAAACAAGGGTTTAGGATGCAGCCGAGAGGGACAGCGAAAGGAAATATAGTATATTGATATTTTGTTCTTAAATTGAAAATGTGCACGTATAAACTAATGTTGACGTATCCACTCTAAGGTAAGAAAACTTTCAAGATAGCTAACGTTAAACTAAAGGAATGCGATGAAAAGTAAAACTGTCTGATGAATTTGTCGAAGGAAAATAACAAGTGGGGAGTCTATGTTCGTTCATTTTTTTTTTCAGATTATATTGGAAAATTTCTATTTCCGTTTAATAAAAGTAAGCTGCAATGGGGTCGTTTTCGAAATTTTAAAAGTATTTTTCTCTGAAAAAGCATGTTTAAAAACATAGGATCTGACCATTTTTTAAATGATTTGATAAAGTTTAATATTTATAAAAAATACTTTAATAGGTGCGCAGATTCAATTTCATTTCTTACGCTTCTGCACATGACATCACAAGTTATGAAATGCCATTCACTGATGCCATTAGCTCAAAGCGCAATATTTCATTCGCATCTTTATTCACATGTACTGGAAGCGATAGCAAGCGTAGAGCGCAATATTTAATTCGCTTCTGAATTAGCATAAGCTGGAAACGTGGTAGACAGTAAGCGTCAGCATTCAGCGCACCAGTGGAGTACGTGCCAAAGTTCATCGCTTGTGACGTCATAAAGACCACGCCTTGTTTCAAAAATTGGACATTAAAAAAAATTAATTAAAAATTAAACGTTTTGAAAACAAAAGCTTTTCCTCGGTCCATGTTACTTTTTTTGCTTATTCTATCAACTTTAGTGACTAAAAGTAGTACTTCTGATTGATGGAAACAACACCATTCAAGTTGTTAAAATCTCTGGTTGCACGCAGAGTTCCCTATAGAGTACAAGTCCGCGATAATTGTGCATTTTGAAAAGAAATCTCACTTGAAAAATATTTCGATGCGAGACTTTCTCGCGATTTTGTCACGTCTGTTAAATTGAATAGTAAGATTTAAAACAAAAACATCTTTCAATTTTTGAAAATCTCACCCTAATTTCAATAGAGGGTAAGATTTTCTCACCTAGAATTTTTCCTCTTTTCAGCCTCCTCTTTGATTTTTCCTCTTTGCTTTGAAGTTTGAATTAATTAAAAACTAAAGATTAATATTTATTATTATTTTTTTTACCCTGTTCAATAGTGATTTGAAAATTAAATCCTTTAAACTCATGAGCACATTCCTAATAAATAAGAGGACTAAGATAACTACTTGTCCTTCAATTTCGAAATTCGTTTTATTACATTGGCGCGCTAAATGTTTACGCTTTGCTGCCAACCGCGTTGTCATCAGTGAATGGCATTTCATCACTTGTGATGTCATCTGCAGACGCGTAAAAAATTAATTTCAATCTGAGAGCACCACTTAAAATAATTGTTAAAAAATATTAAACTTTGTCAAATTATTTGAAAAATGGTTAACTACCTATGTTTTTAAGCATGTTCTTTCAGAAAAAAACACTTAAAATTTCGTAAACAACCCCATTCTCTCCTGGGTTTGTAACGTTTATTAACACAAACATATTACCAACATAGTAACAACGCTGTCTAGTTGAATTTAGGTATTATGCTTGCTTTAATAAGCCTTCAAACCCTGATTGAAGGACTACAGGGTGATGCACCCTGTAGTGATTTAATTTAAAAAGCCGATTTGAAACCAATATTAATTTAATTTGCATTATTTTTACAGTAATAAAACAAATTATTTCGAGGAACGGCCTATTTGTGCTCCTCCCACCCCAAACTCCAGCATTGTGCATATTTATTTTAGAAATTTACCCGAAATTATACGTGCTCGAAATGCCGAAATCAACCGAACCAAATTACAATTATGCTCAATAAATGTTAATCTTCTAGAAATAGATAAGTAGGGGGAAAGGTGGCACATGTAATTTTTTTTTTCATTTCTTAATTTCACAGAAAATATTATCAAAGAAAAAGGGTTTCTATGACTGAATATATTTTCGTTGTGCTATGGAATTTTTTCAGATTTTTTTTTAAAAAATATTTCTTTGCTTTAAGGAATTTTTTAAAAAAATGTCTTCAATTGTTCACATGTGCCCCAATAGGGTGGCACATGTGAACAAGCTTGAGGCACGAGTGAACACGATTGAAAAACGCAGGAGGAGCATCATATTTCAACGAAAAACTCGTTGTAATGAAGCAATACGTATATACCAATGACATTCAAGGGTTTGTAACCTATACTGTGTCAGTTTGAATTGTATAGTAACTGTCATTAAGAAAATATTTTTTCAGAATTATATAAATCTGCTCACTGTCAAATTTTAAAGTTTCATAGCATGCTCTAATCACTGGATCAGCAAGTAAAAACCTTAAAAGACTGCAAAATAAAATATTCTTTGTATTGTTGAAAGTTTATTTTTGTGTAATGCGTTTAAGCCTCGTACAGAATATGATGATGAATTTTAAAATTATTCCAAACTTCAGTTTTTAGTTAAAAGAAGATATTTTGTTTTTATTTTCCTTGCCAACATTATATAACACTAAATGTTTGGCCAACAATTTAATAAAGAATTCAAAAAATTAAAATAATAAAATAAATGATAATTATGTAATAATTAACAATAAATTTACAAATTGATTGCAGTGAAATAATAGTTATAAATATTTACATCTCTTTTCACACTTATAATAAGCCTACACCAATATTTATATTGCGGAGAGGATATTGGAACTGTTCACATGTGCCCCTACCTGCTGTGTTCTCAAGTGCCCCGTCATATACCTTAAAACTAATTTTCAAAAATAAATAGTTTTTAATTTAATTACAAAACTTAAACATTGGCATAAATATACGTTAATGTTCATATTACTGTTTGCAATAATTGAATTTAGCTTATTAAGTGGTATAAAATGTGTTTTTACACGAAGAAGACAATGATAAAAGTACATCAGCATCTGCTAAAACAAAGAAGCTGTTAACACAGGAAAATAAACAGGCTCCTTGCTCTGAAAGTACTTAGGGCTGGTACTGCCATTACTTGAGATTTTCTAAAGATTTTTTGGTTGACGTTATCCTAGTAAAATATACCATATTCACATGTGCCCCGTGCTCACAAGTGCCCCTTTCCCCTACGTAAGATCCATTGAAATAATATCATTCCTCGCCTGAAAAATGCTAATAAACATAGTCCGCGTGATTAATCTTTTTTTTTCTGTTTTTCTACATCATTTCTAATTTTCCCGACGAGAAATGACACACAAAACTTTAATGACACCCCTACTCTGCTATTTTGCACAGAATAGATTTAAAATTACTTCGTAGTGCAAGTTAATATTTTCATTTTAATGCATAAAAAGTGGAAAAAAACTAAGTTCTTTTAGAAAAGAAAACCCTACTATGTGAAAAGATTAACTTTTTTCCTCCGAACCTTCTTTTTCGTTCGATAAATAAACCCAGAACTTTCCCCACCATATATTTCTTTTATATCCTTTTGTCCCGTGCCTTCTTCCTTTCATAACTTAAACTTTATCCTCTAAAAATGGAAAATCTTACATTGCTCGCGTCTTCTTCAGGGGTGAGTGACAAGAGCTTTCACTTCGGCTTGTGTAACTTCATACTTGATTTTCTCTTTCAATGGAAAATGTCTTATCTAAACGGAAGTTACGTTATATGTGTATATATTGAAACATCAATTGCGAAAAAACGTAATCGATTGCGATTACGATATTAACCCTCTGCCAGGAAGGAATGACCATTAAAAGAGCAATTACAATTGATGTAAAATGTAATCGATTGCAATATGCTGATCACGATTTGGATTACAATTACAGACATATCGCTTTTAACTTAACACACACTTAACACACACGTTGACTTAACACACACGTTGTTAAGTCAATTACAGTAAAGCATTATACGATTGCGTAAAAGAAATAATGATAAAAACAAGCAGTATTATGTGCAACAAAAAGTATTAAATTGTCTTAGTACATTTTTACTGCTTAAAATCATATCAAAGAAAGGCAAGCTTATATTGGGGAGGGCAGTTAATAGCAAAACAAAAAGTGTTAAATTGTTTTCCCGGCGTGTTTTTACTTTTAAAAGTATATGTCGAAGAATGGCACGATTTAAATCTAAAATAAAATGTGTAAAGCTGAATAAAAAAAAAGAAGCGAAAAAGAAAGAAGAGGTGGGGGGATGAGATTGCATATTTGCACGAAGAAAATGTAATTGTAACACACACACGCACGCCTCACACACACACTCTCACAACAAATGCACAGACTCGTGTTTGCGAAAACTTAACTTGAATTCAAAATGTCAAAATTCAAATTATTTTTTTTCTGTTAAACCTCTTAATTCCCGAAAATCAACGATTCTTGCAAACAACAAAATTCTAATTTGAAATAATTACGGTTCCTGTTAATCTTAGTGTATTTTTAATCAATAAAATTCAGGTGCTTTTTTGGTTGATAGAATCTTGAAATTGGCAACTACCCGCTATTCAACACAACTACCGCAGTTCAAGTAGCGCAGACGTTGAATCGCCGGGCTTGTAATTCAAGGGTACCAGGTGTTAATTCCACTTCCCAGCTTCAGATGGAGAATTTTCCGGCATTTATCGTCTCTCTCAATTTAAGAACAATGTTATAATATATATATTAGGGTGTCCCAAAAAAATTAAAGTCGTTTTTTTAAAACGCATACCCTCTCATTTTTTTCCTTTTATATCAAAACCGTTGTAAAAAAAATTTCATACAATTTGAAGCACGGTAACCCGTGCCGACTTGCACCTAAAGGCCTAAACGTGTAAATAGCACGTGTATTCATAAGCAAGCGAACGCTGGCGACGCGATACTTTGCGAAGCTCAAAGCAGCTGTAAATAGTGTACAGAAAACAAATAAAAACAGAAAAACATATGTTGGGGGGGGGGGGGGGGGGGTGCGTATCCGTGGCAATTTGCAAACCGTCAAACGTGTCAGTACGAATACATTCCGGTCATCGAGCGCAGTATAGTCCTTCCATAGGGAACGAAACATGGCAGTAGAATTGCAAAGTTTGAAAAAAGAGATTTTTTGTAGGAGTTACGTAAAACACCAAATTACGGGCTTGAAACTTCCCTTTAACGGACAATTTCTGTCTGTTTTGTTTTATGACATTCGAGAAGTAAATTTAACCAACAGTGAAAGTGCAAATCTCGTTATTCGGGAATGCATCATCTTTTGGGAAAAGGCACGCATTCCCACCAAATCGTTGGCAAATTGTGTGAATAAACTTAAAAACCTGTATCACAAATTTGGAGAGACTTCAAAAAAAAAAAAAAAAAAAAGGAAAGGAAAGAAACTGCAAGAAGTATTCAGGCAGCGCCAACAAGAATTTGAGAGTAATTTAAACAATTTATTCAATATTGCACATGCTGATGCACTTCGATTAATCAAACTAGAGGAAGATGGGATTTTCTGAGCTGCTTTGAGCTTTCAAAGAAGAAAACAGGCGCATTAAATACGATTCCACTACAACATCCTCGGAATTGTATGAACTTGTACAAGAAGATTCCTCTTCGAGCTCTAGTGAAAATATTAATTCAGAAGATTTCCCTGAAACATATAAATCAGTACCTGGAACAAGTATAGAACCTGGAGCAAGTATATAAGAACCTGGAACAAGTATTCCAGAACCTGGAACAAGTATTATCAGAACCTGGAACAAGTAAATATGTAATGAGGAGTGATTTTATTACTCCAAAATCAGTTGCTTCATTGGACAGGTGTCAAAGTGTACGAGATTATGTGTTTATTCTTGAAGCTACTATTGACGTACTTGGGTGTAACATTGATGAATTTCTCATAGGTAAATCTTCAATTCAAAAAATTCGAACCGAAGAGCGGAAGGAGCACGAGATAAGAATAAAAATTGGTTTTCAGTACGAGGTACCATATGTAGTGAATTTACCTTGGAATATGAAACTGTTGCCTACTTTGGGTGATCAAAAATCAAAAGAAGGTCGCTTATCTATAGTTATTTCATATGGATATGACGAACAACTCATTGTTAAGTCTAAACTGGATAATTCTACAGGAAAAGAACAAACACAGGCTATTTAAAAGGAAGTTTTAGATTGGAATCTCGAAGACAAAGTTAAAACTCTCTGTTGTGATACTACAGCTTCCAAAACAGGTCCTTTAAGTGATCCTTGCACTATTCTTGAGTAAAAAATCGATAGAGAAATGCTTTCCTTTGCTTGCCACCATCATATATATGAACTATCCATCCCACTAAAATACAGTGCTATGGAGAAGCTGCGGAGTTGTTCCGAAATGTACCCTGTTTTGGAAAATTTATTTGACTTTTAGCGTGCTGAACTTACTAATATTACGGTCAGGAATGACTATCAAGAGTTGATAGAACTGCCTATCCTATTTTTAGGTGGAGATACAGAAAATGAATTTAAAATAAGATCACCGGGAATAATGCACCAAGCTCGATGGATGGCTCGAACGATTTACTTAATAAAACTGTTTCTGTTTAGTTCATAACTAAAATTTGATACCAAGAAAAATAAAGCAGTGTTTGATTTCTGTTTGTTTTTAGTGACAATATACGTAAAACCATGGCTTCAATACATTTTGACAGTCAAAGCCCCCAAAAAAGATTTGTGCTTTTTGAAAAAAGTACGAAAATGTGGACCCAATCATCTCTTAACTGCTCTAAAAAAAATTCATCCAGCTTTTAAGGTATGGTCAATATTATTTCATTCCTTGATGTGAAAAAGACTGTCTCAATGCTTAGAGCAGTAAGCGATGCAGCTGAAAGAGCGGTAAAAATGATGTAGGACTTTCATGGTTTGCTAACAGCTGATGAGGAACAACAACAATTTGTGTTACTTTGCGTTCAAGAGCACCGGAAGCTCTATCCTGACTGCAAAAAGCAAACATTGAAAAAAAAAAATTGTGCAGTATTGTTTCTTGTAGTCTAATATTGTTGTAAATATCTGCTTTAAATAAACTGATGTTGCGTGTAGTAAGGAATTATACAGTTAGCAATCCTTCGACTGTAGTCGCCGTACAGGATTTCAGGTCCAACTTAAGACCTCAAGTCGGCACGGGTTCCCGTTATTTTATTGCAATAAAACTTTTTTCTCATGTTTCTGAGGTGAAATGGAAAAAATTTGGAGGGTATGCGTATTCAATTTCACAAATTTTTTTTTCGCCATTATATCTTGGGACACCCTAATATATATATATATAAAGTAAACCTAATTAAGGAAAATCTTTACTAATAATAAAGCTGAAAGTTTGGATCTTTACGACGCGCATAGCCCCTAGACCGTTCGGCGGATTTTCATGGAATTTGGCACCGAAATGGTTCTTAGCATGGGGATGCGCACCTCGAAGCGATTTTTCGAACATTCGATTTTGTTCTTTTTTATTCCAATTTTAAGAACATTTTACCGAGCAAATTATCATAACGTGGATGAGCAAATTATCATAACGTGGACGAACAAATTACCATAACGTGGACTAGCAGATTACCATAACGTGGACGAGCACACTACCATATGCGACCATAGGCGAGAAAATGAACATAGCAAATTGGCGAGAAATTCAACATCCATTATTTGTAAATATACAAGCAAACAAAATGACCTTTTATTTTTCTACTACGGGCGAAGTCGTGCGGGTACCGCTAGTGTATTTATATAATTCAAACGCATTTTTTAATGGACCTCTTAATTCCTAATAATCATCTATTCCTGAACAACAAAATTCTACTTTGACTTAATTACTCTTCCTGTTGATCTTCTTGATCAATAATAATTGAGAAGCTTTTTTTTTTTTTTTTGCTTTGTTTTTAGAGAGAGTTGTTTTACTTGAACGATCAGCGCAGTCGGTAGAGCATCGGGCTTGAAATCCTGCCGTCCCGCTTCCGGCAGATAATTTAAGGTAATTTACTATCCCTTTTATCCTCATATATATATATATATATATATATATATATAATAGCCAATGATTGAGTAACGCGGGAGATTCAACAATGAAACTCCCACCACGGCATGATCATTTGATAATATGTTTTGGTAATATTTAAAATGCAGGGAAAGGCTTTATAGTGACGAGGCTGAACTCTATTCGGTAATCTAACTGTTTTACTGGTAAGACTGTCATTGCAGGGAAATGAAGAAACGAAAAGAAGGTCAACAATGAACGCTACTTACTGGAGCTCAGTGTTAATCCACTGGAGTTAGGGTTACAATTTCAAGTATCAAGCTATCACCAAACAGGCAATGGCTTCGTTCAAATGTAGAAGCAATTTTCACCCGTCATACCTTGAAGGGCAATTCGATAGTTTTAAGAATAATGCTTTAAAATATATAAATTATAAAAGTAAACGTAATTTTAAAGAATACATGTATTAATATGTAACGTAGCCACTTTCCCCATTTCAAATAGAGTGCATTGGTGAGAAGATGAAGTACAGTGAAGCGAGATCAAAAAGTAAAGAGAAGAGCGACAAGAAATCCCTAAAACGCTGGAGTCCAAAACGACGTTTGAAAATTGCATTAGTTTTAGTTTGGAGATTTTGACGTGTATGTTATGCGAGTGTCAAATAAATAGGCGTTTCATCAAAAATGGTATGGGATTCACTTACATGGACAGTTTTACTAGGCATAAACGTTTTATTGATTTGAAATCAGTAAAACGTTTGATAAGTTTACAACATTTTACTGATTACTTCTAATTTTTTGAGCAAAACTGTGCATTTTGTGTGTAAAAAACTAAAACATTTTGAAACACGATGTTTTTTTTTTGTACTAGGGGGTAGCTATTTGCAATTTATATTGATGCTTTATGTGCGTTAGATTTTTCTTTCACGCGTTTTAGTTTTTTACTGCTTAACATAATTCAGTTCCGATTATTTGAGGAAACGGTCGGACCATCTTTTTAGTGCAAAAGCCAAGTGTAAATACTAATTAATATTGTACTGTCCGCAAGCCCTTGTTTTTTATTGGGTAAGTATCTGTGTCATACTTTATTTTGGGTTTTTTTAGTTCACTGCAAATTTTTTAAGTAATTAATTAAATATTTTGGAGGAAGAATTTTTTTGTACGAGGGAGCACTATTTTTGAATTTCGCTTGGTATGTTCTGTGCGTTCGATTTTTCTTAAGCGAGCTATTTTCTTTACTGCCAAACATACTTCAGTTTCCAGTTTGAGAAATCAGTCTATCCATCTTTTTAGTGCGATTATGTGTGTTTTATTAAGAGTGATTAAGTGATTTGGCTTTTTTTTCAAATTATCATTAATTTTTTTGAGTTTCAACTAAAATATTTCGGAATAAGAGATTTTATTTGCACTAGTGGACGCTATTTTTAATTTCGCTTGGTGCTTTATGTACGTTCGATTTTTCTTACATGCGTCATAGTATTTTACCGCTAAACATGCTTCAGTTCCGCTTTATCGAGTTAACGGACTATACATATTTTTCATGTTTAAGCTAAGTGGGAAAACTAATTAAAATTTTACTATCTGCATGTCAATGTTTTAATGTGTGTAATTTCTACACGAGCTATAGTTTTTTACCGCTAAACATACACCCTTATGCAAATCAATTTCAAAAAAATTTTATTTTTCATTAATTTTAAAATCATTCCTAGTAGTCTTCACCAAGCATACTAAAATTTGTAAAAAAATGGATGGGATGAATTAATCATTCACTTATCATTAATTAACGCCAACCAGAGAGGTTCTGAGAGCGCATGAGCAGGAACTTAATTGCAGCTTTGATGATCATGTCAGTTAAATTTTCGCTGTGGTCAGCGATGGATGTCACACCACGTAAGCCTACAAAGATTATTACTCTTTCCGAACAGACGCCAAAGACTTCAAGAGGGATTTTGAAGATAGTTGGCGTTAATATTGCAACTGTATTATAAAACAAAACTGTCATCTGCTGATCGGAGGCGCGGCGCCTTATTGCAGTCATGTGGCCTAGTAATAAACAGCTTCTGACCCAACGAATGAAGAAAAAGCGCTACTTGTGTTCGTTAAAGTTTAAGAATTGGACTGTTAAAATTGACGGATAGAACTATTTTGCGGAGAAATAATTTTTTTTTTGTTCAAGGTCAACAAACTCAACTCGTAAGGAGATCTCCAGGGAAAAGAATTCGGGATCGCTGGATGAACCAATTTGTAAAACACTCTCAAAAGATGTTTTGAGGTTATTTCGGTAACACTGTGGCTGGTCCATTGCAGCGCGTTAAGGGTATGATGCGTTCTAAGCAATATATTATTCTGGATAAAAAGGCCTTTAACAGAGTTAAAAATTCAAAATTTCAACATCCGGATAAACAGGGGTTTTCCAGCAGGATTTATCCCTTTGTTAAACGTCCAAAATGGTCAAGAAAATCATATCTGAGAACCAAATTGAGACATTGGAACGGGTAAGGAACTCTCTTGATGTCAAAAAAATCTAGAATCTTTGGGCTATATGCAGGAATCTATTGTATTGCACAAGGGCTTTTCAGTTATGGAGAAGCTAAGCACTGGGCTAATTCATATCTGGTACATAGACATAAATATTATAATTGGTTGTAAAAAATTTAAGAATTCCTTGTCGAATCGTGCCCAAAAGTTAATAGGGAGCTGTGGACATCAATTTAAGCACTACAAACTTTGGATTATACGTAAAGTTAAATAAAACATCATTTCTTCGTAGTTTTTTCAAATAGTCGAGTTTATTTCAATTAATTTGCATAAGGGTGTACTTCAGTTCTTTATTTAGGAAACTATCCATCCATATTTTTCATGTTCAAATTAAGTAGGAATATTATATTTAACTATCTGCTTGTCAAAAGCTAAGTTTGAATATTAATTAATATTGTACTGTCTGAATGCCCTTGTTTTAGTAAGTATCTGTATTAAGTCTTATTTCATTTTTTAGATTACCGTTAAATTTTGAAGTAAAAACTATAATATTTTGGAGAAAGATTCTTTTTCAGGAGGTGCTGTGCTGAATTTCTCTTGGTACTTTGTCCTTTTCACTTTTTTTTTAACGCGATGTAGTACTTAACTCTAAGAGTAACATTCAGAATCGCGTCTCCTAGTACCAACACAATATCTCTTCGTCCAAAACATTTTTATACATCGAAATTCGACGATAATCTAAAAATACACAAAATAAGGTATGATTCAGATACTTGAAAATTAAAACAAGGACACGCAGACGATATTAAATCAATTAGTATTCAAGCTTAGCTTTCGCTCTTTACTGTCTGAATTCATATGATTTTGTGTTTCAATATCTGAATCATACTTCATTTTTTTTTTTTTTTTTTTTTTTCAATTATCGTTAAATTGAAAAACATTAAATATTTTGTTTGAAGATTCTATTTTGACTAGCGGACGCCATTCTGAATTTCTCTTTTTGCTTTATGTCGGTTTGACTTTTTCTTTACGCGTAACAGTATTTTACCGATAAATATACTTCAGTTCAATTTAAACTGAGGAAACTGTCGATTCATCTTTTCAGAGCAAAAGCTAAAGTGTGAATACTAATTAATATTGTACTGATAGAGCATGCTCTTGTTTTAGTGTTGTTGTAACATAATTTATTGAGGGTTTTTTTTTTAGATTACCTCTAAGTTTTCAAGTTTTAAATATAATATTTTGTTTAAGATGTTTTTTAGACTAACGGATGCTATTATTAATTTATCTTGGTGTTTTTTTTCCGTTTGACTTTCTTAACGCGATGTAGTATTTTACCGGTAAATTATTTCAGTTCCGGTTCGTAGAGCAAACGGTCCATCCATCTTTTTAGAGCAAAATTTAAATGGGAATACTTAGCAATATTTTACTGTCAGCATGCCCTCCCCCCCCCCCGTTTCAGTGTTATAATAACAATTCTTTTATGGATTTTTTGGATTATCGTTAAATTTTTAAAATTGTATTTTGAAGGAAGAGTTCTTTCGCATGAAGGGACGCTACTCTGAATTTCCTTTGGTGCTTTTTGTCTGTTCGGCTTTTTCTTAACGCGTTACAGAATTGTATTGCTAAACATTTTTCAATACCTGTTCATTGTCGGAAAGTTCTATACATCTTTTTAGAGGGAAAGTTAAGCGTGAATACTAATTGATTTAATACCGTCTGCGTGTCCTTGTTTTACATTGTAAGTATTTGAATTATACCTCATTTTGTGTATTTTTAGATTATCGTCAAATTTCTATGTATAAAACAAAATGTTTTGGACAAAGAGATTTTGTGTTGGTAATAGGAGACGCGATTCTGAATATTACTCTTGGGGCTTTTTGTCCGTTTTTCTGAACGCTTTATGGAATTTTACCGCTAAACATACTTGAGTTCCGGTTCATTCAGGAAACGATCTATCCATCTTTTCAGAGTAAACGCTAAAGTGTGGATTCTAATTATTATTCTACTGCCAGCATGCCCTTGTTTTATTGTTATTATAAGATAATCTAAAATAAACCCAAAATAAATTACCTCTGAATTTCTCTTTGTGCTTTTTGTCCGTTTGACTTTTTTCTTAACGCGCTGTAGAATTTTCCTGCTAAATATACTTCAGCGGTTCATTGAGGAAACTATCTACTCCTCTTTTTACAGCAAAAAGAAAGTGAATACTGAGTAGTATTGTATTGTCTGAATGCCCTTGCTTTAATATGTAAATATCTGTATTAAGCCTTATTTTCGGTTGTTTTTTTTATATTATCGTTAATTTTTGAAGTAAAATACAGTAGGCGCCGCTTAATGTGATCACGGTTAATGTTATCATTCGCTTAATGTTATCAGAATCACGAAGTCCCGGAACACTTGTATGTTAACACATGTTAAAAAGAGTCGGATATTGTAATCAGCGTCTTCGTTTATTGTTATGACTTTTTCATAAACTATAGAAAATTTCATGATCTGTTCCTTATCAAAAAAAAAAAAAAAAAAAAAAAAAAAAAATGGGAAGGACTTGAAAAAATAAATTTCATTTTAAAGTGCTTGAAAATTTTGGAAAAGTACTGATACAAAATATAAATTTAAACATTTATAACAAATGGGAGGGGATAGACGGTAGGGGAATAAATGCCGAAATATGTTAAATTCAGTTCCTTGCCTCATCCTGCATCAAAAATGTAAAAATCATGGTTCTCACGTTTTTGTAACATAGTACTTGAGATAAATTTTTGTGAATTAAATAAACAGCAATATGTTTCATATATTGCTGTTTATTTAATTCCAAATGCAGTGCAGTATTTTGGAAATTCTTTTGTATTGTTTGCTTCTTTCTTACTTCTATTGCATATTGTTAATCTGTTCAGCACGGGGGAAAAAACACCACCTCTATTCTTTTCGTTTTCTGCACTGCTTGTAATTAAATAATTTTAATTGTTCTCAAGTCCTTGAAACGGATTACATGAGTCTTTGAAATTCCTAAGCAAAGGGTGCTTCAATTTAATTTCTTATCAAGTGTATAAATGACGAATTGTCCAAATGGGCAGCACGGTACTTTCCTGTTATCTATTTTCTAAATCTGTACACCATTTTTTTAAAAGCATTTTTTACTACAGTAGGCGCCGCTTAATGTGATCACGATTAATGTTATCATTCGCTTAATGTTATCAGAATCATGAAGTCCCGGAACACTTGTATGTTAACGCACGTTAAGAAAATCGGATATTGTAATCAGCCTCTTCGTTTATTGTTATCACTTTTTCATAAACTTTCAATTTCCCCCCCCCCCCCGTTATTATTCCTCAATTAACAGATATACATAGGCAAACCTTGACGAGACTAACTTTCTGTGTAGTATTTTGTGGTTTTCAATAGCAGTTCAAAATTTTTCTAGGAATGAAGCTACAGAAAGTTCGCCCCCAGTGACCACTGACTCCCCCTAAGAAAACTTTCTGCTGCACTTAAAAAAAATCAGTCGCTGGACATCGCATTGATGTAGGACCTCCATTGTTTCCATTACTTTGTAAACTATTAAAGAATTGTGTCGAGATTGAAAACAAAGCGAAGTTAAATTAAAATTTAAACAACAAGCAAAACCATGCTGAAAAATAGAAAAGCTGAATGTGCTTTGAAACTGGTTTACGAATGTCAGGGAAAACGGTCATATTTTACTTCACCTATTACTGATTAAAAACTGAATAATTTAGCTTTAACTTTTTATAATTCAGATTTTTACATTCTGTTAATTTAATAATTTATAACTAGGTTCAGTTGGGTCGTTGTGATTTTAATTTGAGGTTGCCAAAATAAATGCCCCTTAATTGGAAAAAAAAAATCATTATTTTGTGTCTCCTGGATTCTTTTCGGTTATTGTTATCAGTCGGTTATTGTTATCAAATTATATTTGTCCCAAAGTGATCACATTAAGCGGCGCCTATTGTACTAAATATTTACTGTTTGTATACCAATGCTTTAGCATGCAATTATCTGTATCGCATTTTTTTAAAAACTTTCTGATAATTTTCTAATTAATAATTTAAAGATAAACAATATTCTTTAAGAAGTTTTTTTTCTTTGTATTATGGTATTATGGGACGCAATTTTTGAAATTCTCTTTGCTTTATGTACGTGCGATTTTTCTTACCGCTTTGTGTTATTTAAACGCTTCACATGCTTCAGTTTCGGTTTATAGAGGAAACAGTGTTTCCATTTGTTCATCTTACAGTTAAATATAATATTTTACTGTCTGCATGCCAATGTTTTGTGTAAATATCTGTATTATACCTCATTTTTGGTTTCTTTAAGATAGTAGTTTTTTTTTTAAATAATAATTTAATTATTTGTTAAGAAGGTTTTTGTTTACTAGAAAATGCTATTTTTGAAATTAGTTTTTTTATTTTTGTGCGTTTTAGTTTGCTTACACGTGTTTTAGTATTTTACCGCAAAACATGCTTTAAATCCGTTTTATTAAGTAAAGCATCAGTCATTCTTTTTTCCTGTTACTGTTTGATGTAAATACTATTTATAACTAGCAAAAATACCCGGCGTTGCCTGGGTCAGTAATAATTATTAGAAAAAATCGTTACTTGCTTTTGTTTTCTGTTTTAAGTAAAAGAATTTAAAACACATCTTTTTGACGTGATTAAAAATCGAGTTTCTTCCTTACCCATAAAACTAAAATAGCAATAAGTATAAGGAACAAAGTAGTATTGATTTAGAAACGAAAGCACTCTATTTAAGCATATACAAATTTAAAAAACATGAAATTAATCTTCTCATGTTTAAAAAGATTAATCTGTTGATACTTTTTTTTTAACATGGAGTCTAAAACCTTCTCTGTATGGCTAATGAAGTAC
Source organism: Uloborus diversus (assembly GCF_026930045.1). Classification (NCBI taxonomy): domain Eukaryota; kingdom Metazoa; phylum Arthropoda; class Arachnida; order Araneae; family Uloboridae; genus Uloborus; species Uloborus diversus. The sequence continues at coordinate 159,702,439 of NC_072734.1, read as the reverse complement.
GAAGTGATTAAAAAAAAGTAGCTGCGCTCGTAATCCCCTTATACTTGCTTTAGTTATTTCGGGAAATTTCAATCATTGTGGCTCTTGGTGCGATTTTACCGAATTTGCGAAAGTCGTTTCGAGGTACTTTCGATGATGCTCCCCCATTCTTTCCTTACTTTGTAAAACGATATGATATTAATTTTCGTTACAGAGATATCGTCGCCAGATGCTGAGATATTTTTGGTCACCATAAAATGGCGCTAAACAGTTTCATCCGAAATGTTACCAAAATAAGTAATAAAATTTGGTGATTGTTTGAAATTGTGCAAAAAGGAAAATTAATGGAAGTTTTTGTGCTGTTTATGGATTTGCCTAATTTAGTTGCTGGATTATTTAACACAGTAAAAAAAGTCTTTTGAAAATTATTTGATTGGCGATATTTTGTTTACATGGTGAAAGCTGAGAAACATTATGACGTAGTCTTCGGCTTCAAAAACAGCAACGTTGAAAAAACTGACAAATGCATCAGCTACGGAAATCTTTCTGCAAAAATTTTGGCGATCTGCTGGTTGTTTGGATAATGAGTAAGTGTTCAATTAGCATAAATAATAATAAAAGTCATTAATTACATTCAAGTTCCGTTTAAATGGAAAATCATCAGTCAAATCATGTATTATTTCTTGTGCAAAAATCTTACTTTAAGATTTGACTTGAGAAAAGCCTTGAACAATCACGAAAAGCAAAGAAAGTCAACAATACAATAATTGTCGCTATCGACAGGGAGTTGAGATGATACACTAAATACTGTATTGAGTTGAGGAAAGCCTTCGAACATGGATCTAAAAAGCTCATAACTCGTTTTTTATTCTACTTAGAAATTTCGAACAGGTGCCATCTTCAGCAGAAAAATCAGAGCTTTCGATGGACATATAATGTAAATATGTGCAAGTATTTTTTCATCCCAATATTAGAGAATTTATACAAAAATTGTGTTTTATTACCCCCCTAAGGGGTTTTTCCCCCCATAACGGGACGAAAACTACCCTATGTGTTATTCTGATGCATAAGCTATATTATTGTAAAGTTTCATCAAAATCCGTTCAGTAGTTTTTGCGTGAAAGAGTAACAAACATCCATACATCCATCCATACATCCATACATCCATACAGACAAACTTTCGCATATATAATATTAGTAAGATTTCACTGCAAGCTAATGTTTAACGTGTTTCAGTATCAATGTCACATTTTTTGTTTTAGATTATCATTAATTTTGAAATATAAATTTAAATATTTTGGAAAATATATTTTTTCTGTACTAGCGGACCCAATTTTGAATTCGTCTCAGTGCGTTATGCACGTTCCTTTTTTCTTACACGAGTTACAGTATTTTGCCTCAACACATACTTTAATTTCTGTTTATGGAGGAAATGGTCTATCCATCTTTTCATGCTAGAGCTATGTGTTGATAAGTGTCGCTAATTAATAATTTACTGCCTGTGTATCAATATTTTAATACGCAATTATCTGCATCATACTTTTTTTGGTATGATGTTTTTGAAATATATTTATTTTTTAAACGTATAAATATTTTGGAAGAGATTTTTATGTTGCTAGAGGACACCGTTTTTCAAGTTCTCTTTTTGATTAGGGTACGATTGATTTTTCTTACACACTTTGTATTATTTTACCGCTAACCATACTTTAGTTCTAGTTTATAGCGAAAACAGTATCCATTTTTTGTTCTTTATATACGTTGTATTATTTTTACACTCGTTATTGCATTTTATCGCGAAACTCAATTCAGTCGGTTTACTCAATCCACAAATTTTTTTCATGTTAAAGTTAAGTGTGAATACTTATATTTTCCTGTCTGCTTGCCAATGTTTTTATCTGTATTGCCGTGTGTAGGTAAACGGCAGTACCTGCAGAAATGAGTTTTGGAGATATTTGAAGAAATGTGTGGCGGATTCAATACTAACAATAGGAAAATGTTGGAATTAGACTTTTTTTGCCGTGAAAGCCAAATAAGCGGGCTTGTACAATAAAGATAACGTGCAATAGATAATAAAAATGAAAAAAAAAAAATGCTTTTACTGCTCCTTACTTGCCAACGGCAGCCTAATAATCTGTATTCTACTTTATCTCGGGTTTCTTTTTAGATTATCGTTAGTTTTTTATGTAAAAACCAAAATATTTTTAGCGGGAGATTTTTTTTTTCTTTTTGTATTAGGGTACACTTGACTTAAATTTTCTTGGTGCTTTACGCAGGTTCCATTTTTATTACGCGAGTTATCGTATTTTACCGCTAAACATACTTCAGTTCCGGTTTATTGAGAAAACTGTCTGCGCATCTTTTCTTGTTTATTTTAAGCGTGGATGGTATTTAAAATTTTACTCTGTGATTGTTAATGGTTTCCAATTGTTCACTATGTTTCAGTATTTTGTTTATGTTACAATTGTTTAACTAAAAGAAAATTTTAGCTCTAAACCCCAACCCCTGATATTTTTTTCTCAACTTGGCGAATGCCATTTGTCTATTGTTAAAAACTTTAATTTTACGCTATACGCGTTTTAAAGCTATACCTCTGAGCATACTTAAGTATCAGTATAGGTGGATAGTTTTCACGGATAGTTTATCTTTGTAATTATGTTCGTTAAGGCAACGCTTCAATTTTGTAAATTTTATTCTATGGGTTTTTAAGCACTTTTATTATACTTGGCCTGATTGTCACGGAGTAATCTGAGGTCTGGTTTTGCTTATATTTCAGCAAATAGATCACCTAGAGACTTATGGATTTCACTAAATGATTTGCTTAATCTTAAGGTACAACTTATCGCTGAAAAATTAATATTCTGAAATAAGATTTATTTCGGTTAGGATGGAAAATAGCAAATTTCACCATTTCCCCATTAAGTGTTTAAATATAAAACACACTGATACAAACTTCGTTGCTTTGCAACAGTAATATTAAAAGCAATCATAATGAAAAGTTTGAATCAAGGCTTCTCTGAAGCAAGCATGAAATTAGCAAGCATAAATCCTAGAGAGGAACAAGGATTAAATTTGTGCCAAATGACTAAAGTTTTAGACACGTATATAGTTTCTCCTTTTAAGTACGAAGTATTTATATGAAAAAATAAGGTGAAGTTTCGTGATGGTAAAATTATTCTATTCTTGAAATACATCTACACTAAAAATAATAAAACAGAATTTTTAAAAAAAATACTAAGCACTTTTCATAACGGACTCAAAAGGACAAAATAACCTTTTTGGGTCAGAAAGGACAATTTAAGCATTCCTATAGTTTTCAAAAATTCTAAGAAAATGATACCACAAATGAAGAAAGGTGCGGTTCTAGTCATTTCAAACCAAACTTTCCAAATAAGAAAAATATGCATGTTTGAACACTCAAAGTTATGATTGAAAGCTAGATAATAAGAAATTCTCTTCATAACTTGAGCCACACTTTTCTTCGTTTGTGGTGTCATTTTCTTGGAATTTTGGAAAACTACAGGCATGCTTAAATTGTCCTTTCTGACCCAGAAAGGTTATTTTGTCCTTTTGAGTGCGTTATAAAAAGTGCTGAGTATTTAAAAAAAAAATTCTGTTATTTGGTCATACAATAGTACATTATATAATTATACATCTCTGCACTGCGACGGCTGATGGTTTAAGAGATAGCTTTATTCTTTGTTTTTTTCCGATTTGTTTCTCTTTTTGTTTGATTGTTACTGTGTTGTTTTTATATTTAATATGTTTCAAAATTTAAAACGGTTTTTCCATCCTAAGAAATATTTAATAATTGTATATCATTGAGCAATGCTTATATTTGAGGAGTTTAAATCCTCGCGTTGTTTCAAACAAGTTCAGTTCTACTTGACTGGAGTTTTTTTCCATATTGTCTGTTGGTTAATCATTTTATTAAATTTTTCACTTTATATTTTATTTATTAATTATTTTTGATTTCATTCATTTTTATTTCAAGTGTATGTGTATGTAATGTGTTCTTTCGACACGCCGTTTCGATGCCAAACATTACTTCCTACAAAATTTCAAGAGTAGGGCAGCACTGTTCTTGATCATCTTGCTTCGTGTTCCCTCAAATGTTTGAAATTCTTGGATTCCAGTTCAACAACTGATACTGAATACTGATTTCTCAGAAACTTAAATCATTTTCTAAGTACTCATTATTCTAAAAAGATCATCATCTAAGAACAGGTGAATTTGCAGGGAATGTCGTTTGGCAACGAAATGGCGCTTATAAGCACCTGTTTCTGGTGCAGAAGGATAAATAACCAAATGTCGCCGCACTTACTTCTTACTTGTAGATTTGTAATGTCGCCTCGAAGACACTTGTTGCAATTTATAGTTTTCTTCTAACGGCCTAGAAAAATTTGAAAGTACATTGAAAAGTATTATTTATATTTTATGCTTTAATACTTATCAGAAAACTATAGTGTAAAAATGAAACAAATCTATGTTTTCAGTAAGTTACTGCCCTATAGCCAAGACTAAGACAGAAATACATAAAATACACCGCCAGCTCAGTCATTCCATCCGAGGACTGCAGTTTCGTGCTTATTAGCACTCATGAGCCCGGCGTAGTTAGTGACTGAGCTTGAAGTTGGGAAACCTCTTTAGAAAGCCAAAAGTGTCAAACAAACTGGTAGCTAATATAAAATTAGCACAGATCAGACGAGTGACGATGGTCTGTCGTCGTCTGTCCTGGCGCGTCTGGTCTGTGCTAATTGTATATTGGCTATCAGTTTGTTGGGCTATCTTGGCTCCCTTACGAGGTTTTCCATTTACAGCTCAGTCACTTCCTATTCCGGGCTGATGAGTGCTAATAAGTATGAAACTGCAGTCCTCGGCTGGAATGACTGAGCTGGTGGTGTATTTTATGCAAATCTATATTAGTTGCAATCCAAAGATCACAGTAAAACATGTTTCTGGACACAAATTATCCCCCCTTCCCCACACACAGCGAAATAAGGTTTTAAGGTCTGCCGAATATTTGAGATAAGTTTCCAAATTTAGTGAATTTCGGTAATGATAAATATCGTTTACGCGCTTTGCTGACGGATGTCCTGCCACGCGCGGTGGCGAAGTCACGTGGTACGTTCTTTTTCTCGCTATTGGCGACATTTCTAAAAGGTTAGGAATGCTTCAAGACTGTATATCTTGATAATGGGGAGAGGAGGGCAAATAACACTGGCCTGCAATGGAAATCTTGTCATTAACCAATAGCTGATTATCTTAACTAATAAATAATGCTCAAAGTCTGTCTGGATATCGGGATCTCTGACGCGCACAGCGCCTAAACCGTTATGCCGATTTTCATGAAATTTGACACGAAATTAGTTTGTAGCATGAGGATGTGCACCTCAAAGTGATTTTTCAAAAATTCAATTTTATTCTTCTTATATTCTAAATTTAAGAACATTTTGCCCAGAAAATTTTCACAACGCGGAAGAGTAAATCACCAAATTATCATAACGTGGAACCGTAACATGGGCGAGCCAATAGCCATAGCAAATTGGCGAGAAATTCATCATCCATTATTTGTAAATATACAGGCGAACCAAATGACCTTTTAATTTTCTACTACGGGCAAAGCCGTGCGGGGATTACTAGTGATAAATATTTGGATGCCGAATTGACCCTATTCCTTTCATTATATTTGGATAGAATCCGTACAGAAGAAACATTTAAAAATATAACATATTTTGTGAATGGATAATGTATTATGCTGATTTCGGTGTAAATTTTGATATTTAGGATAAGTCATGTCGTCCAAATTAAGTGATCCACCCTTGTGTTGAGGGTTTGAGGAAATGGTCAAACAATAGTATCACTTTCCGTTTTAGAAATGGAAAAAGAAGCATTGAAATTTCATATGAAAGCAGGTTACTAATCAATAACAACTAAAATTCTAATTGCTATAAAATTATAATAAATCTCTCGTACAACTGTTCGATACAAAAGTTAGTTTTCAAATAATAATTTTTTTAAACAGGCCTTTCTTTTACAATGTGCAAAATAGGTCTTTTTGCCTATATATTAAAGGTGTTTTTTTTATTTTTTGAAAAATCCTAATGTGATTGAGAAAAATGGATGCCATAATTAATAAGTGACTTTTACGATAAAAATTTTTTGAAAAAAATAGAACCGACTTCAAAATTGCTCTAAAAAGTGAAAAATAATGTTATTCTTTAAACACCATCGATAATGCTTTTAAACATAATTTTTGAAGTTGGCGCAAAAACAAAACGTAAAATCCAGTGTAACCATGCTTCGTTCATATTTTTTTCCAGAAAAGCATCCAAAGTTACGAACGAAACATTTACGTATATCGCTATTCAAATATGCTGTCATCAATGCATAATGTATGTGATAGTGAAGAAACTGGTCCTGGTTAAATTTATAGTTGTATTTGAGTTATGGCTGTGAATGATTTTATCTATCGTTTTTGCGCCAACTTCAAAAATTATGTTTAAAAGCATTATCGATGGTGTTTAAAGAATAAAATTATTTTTCACTTTTTAGAGCAATTTTGAAGTCGGTTCTATTTTTTTTCAAAATTTTTTATTTCATTCTTTTTAGTGTAAATGTAGGTATTTCAGAAATAATAAGAAGTTACCATCACGAAACTTCACATTTTTTTCTTAAAAATGCTCCATACTAAAAAAAAAAATTAAAACTATTGACACGCGTTAAACTTTAAGCGATTGGCACTAAAAACTTATCTTTGTTCCTCTCTGGAAATCATGCGTAGTTAATTTAATTATAACCATTTAAGTATTACGTTTTTCCTAACTAAATTACATTCCACAGCATCCAAGTTGCTCATGATGCAATCCTGTATTTTCTTACTTAGCCCCGATCATCTGTTATCGGCATAGATGATAACGATAAAAATACTACAGAGTAGTTGAGTCAAACCTAATGGTAGCATTGTGAAGACAAAGCAGATCCTAATCACTGCATCACCTCGCTTCCAGGTTAGGTTTACCCCTACTATGGAGCAATATCACTGAAGAAAGGAAGATTTTGATATTTCACATAGGGTTACGATAAATCAGCAGGGTTAATAAAATAAAATTATTTACTCCAAAAATAAGACGACATCGCCAGATTCCCCATTATCGAAATATCCCTTGAAGAAATTTGATGCTTGCTTCAGAGAAGTCTTCATTCAAAATTATCATTACAATTACTATTACTGTTATAGGGTACCAAAGTTTTATAACAATGAGTTTCCTATTGTCGTGTAGATGAAGATAGCGAAGACAATGTGAAAGCCAAATGAAGCGAATACTCGTTAGTCTCAACTCGAGATCTTTATTCAGAACCACGAATGAACGTTACATCTCCTTATATACAACTTGAGAAAGTGCTGGAACTTTCCAGACTTGGAAAGATACAGAAATTAATAGAAGATTCGAGAAAATACGGGAAACAGTAGAAACGAAATTTTAGTGAAATTCACTTTGTCCTAGTCGGGATTTGAACCCGGGTCGCTCGTGTGGGAGGCGAGAATTCTACCACTGAGCCACCGTTATCCACGGATGAGAAGTGCGAACTTCGCTACAATATCATTTTAATTGCATTAAATTTACTGTTTTTTGCCCATAACTTTTTATCTAAAGAACAAATATGGTCAAACAAAGTAATGGGACCTAAGTTGAGCCATCCCCTATCCATTAAAAAAAGAATCATCAAAATCGGTTCACTAGGTGAGACGCTATGAGTGGACAAAAAAAAAAAAAAAAAACATACATACGGTATGAATTGATAACCGCCTCCTTTTTGAAGTCGGTTAAAAAGCATAAAAGTCACTCATTATCGTACAATCACATTTCATGACCGGAATTTGGCAGGCCTGTATAATTTGTGTGTCAAAAACTTTCTCTGCGTTTCTGCTAACTTATTTAGGGTAATGGCACCAGTAACAGACAAGGGTCCAGTAGCAGACAGTCATAAGTTTTGGATTTAAATAATATAATAAGAATTTTAAGCGGGTAAAACTGATGTTGTTGCAACCCATGAATACGGGGCAACCATCCAGTGTTATCAAAGAGAATTTTATAAGCCAGGTGGTATTTACAAGGCAGTGGTGGAAGGTTATGAACAGCAACCACAAGGTCTGCCGGTGCATCATGTTCATTTGAATTTAGTAAGGTTTTAGATCTAAAAATAAAAAAACTTTTGCACATTTTGAAGAGAAAAGGGGAATTCTGTCCATTACTCATCCTAACTGTTACTGGGTATCAACAGAATTGTCGGTTTCTGTTATTTGGGAGGGGGGGGGGGGGGTCGAACCTTTTTTTTAGAAATTGAGCAAATAAAAATAGAATGAACAAATTCAAAGGATCCAGAAGCTGCCAAACGTTAGATGAGATGCGTGAGAGAAAACTAGTTTAAAAAATCTAAATACATTAAAACGCTCAAAAAATCTAGTTAACCTGAGAGCGATGTCTTAAGGATGTCTGTTACTGGTGCCATTACCCTAATGTCTTCCAATTATTGCGCAACTCGTGTGGTTGACAATGCAATTAATAATCAGTGCAATGTTGCATTTGAAACGTGGGTAATGAGTAATTATTTACATTTATAAATCTGTGCACACGTTTTTATCCACTTGGAGCAGGTTCTCAATTTCAGTTTTATAAACGGGCAAAGTTTGCGAACGAAACAAAAAGAGCACAAAAATTAAAATATACGTAGGCACTAAGACCTAAAGGTTAAACAATATTCGTAACAACAAAATTTTATTGAAGAAGTGTTTTCAGGTTGCTAAAGGAAGTTGTTTTGTCCGAAGAAAAACTGTCTGAATACAGAAGTATACAAAGAAAGCACAGTACTTATAATACAACGTACCCTACGCCAAACAATTTAATGCAGGAGCTCTTGGAGGGGGGGGGGGACTCGCCTGCTCCGTACACTGGACGGATAAGTACTTCATTATAAACACATTACCTACCACTATTGTTGGCAAGAAAAGTTCCTCTAACACCGAAAGAAGTTCGAAAAATCAAAGGAGGAGACAGTAATCAAAACCACACATTCCCATTCTAAACGATTTTTGGGAATTCATTAAAAACGTATTTCTGAATAACATTTTATGGAAACACGTAATTATATAATTATATGTATAGCTTGATTTAGTCTCTATTGAAAGATCTAACTTTCAAATACAGTAAGTCTAATAATCCTCTAATTAAATATAAAAATTAGGACGTATCTCATTTGATTGGATCTGATGGACATATTTTTCTTTAGTTAAAATCGTAACGGACAGGTTTGTTTTTTAACGAAAACCAAAAAACATTCTCTCACAAACCCCTTACAAACGCCCACCATAACCTCAACAGTAAGTAGCTCAAAGCTGGACAATGTAGATCTGCTCCGAAGGACGGATCCAGAAAGTTTTCAAGGAGGGGGCGGTTGACTTTTTTTACTTATAGCTGCTTACCTCTTACTACGTATATGATTTGCACGTGCTTGGGGTGGGGTGAGGGGAAGCGGCAGCATCATTTGTATCTGAATTCTAAACCCAACTAAAACATAGAAGTTTATCCAAAAAGGTCACCAAATCTTTTCCTTCCCTTTTCCGTTGAAAAAGGTATTCTAAAATTTCGCTTTAAAACTTCAATTTCGAAATAATTCCGGGAGAATTTTTCAAAACCTCCTGCCTCGAAATAATCGAAGGTCTTCTTAAATTGCGCTTTTTGGAACTTTCAAAAATTTACGGGAGGAGTCGAACCCATTCCTTCCCCTAACTCTACCAGAGATGTTCACAACGCATTTTTAAGACTTAAATTTTGCAAAATATCTGAGAAAAGGCCTCCAGACTCCTCCTCGTAACATCACCAAGATCATCTTAAATGCCTTTCTGAAACTTCAATTCTGCAAAGTCTCCGGGAAGGAGATTCGAATCTCATTTTTTATATAACGTCACCAAAGATGGCCTGCACTTATATTGATTATTTCAGAAAGGGCGTAAGTCCAATGGATTCCCGTAGGACTTACGCCTTTTCTGAAATAATCAATTCACTTGTGTTTTAGGACCTCGATTCGAAAAAAATTCCGATGTAGGATCCCTCAAGGGAGGGCGATCGCCCCCATCGCCCAGCTCCAGGTTGGGTCCAAGGGACCAGAATGGGAGCCTTCCATTGGTCCAATGGACATGTTTTTTGATTGAAACAAGCCTATGGAAAATGGACATGTTCTTGTTTGATTTAGGACTCAAAACTTAAACAGAATTTAAATATGATATGATTTTCTTTGTAGGAACCCTCCTGTAATATTTGATTCAGATGCTAACTCCATTTCTGTTGAAACTGGACATGTGTAGTAGGGTGGAGTGAAAACAAAAATATCAAAATTTGATAAACCATAAGTAATAGCGAGAAAAAGTTACCTTTTACAGACATATTTGATCATACAAAAGGGTTTAGACAGCGAAAAATATTTAGCAGTTCCGCTCGCACCTTAAAGTTGACCGATATTGCATAAAACCGGGAAAAGTTACAATAATTTCATGAAAATACAAAATTTGATAAATTTGATGTAATATCGCTTTAGAGAAGGCTTTTGTGTAGGTTAAACATCGCAAACGATCATTCTCTTGTATATAATAGCCGATGATCGAGTAACCCGCGTGTTTCAACAATGAAACTCGTGCCACAGCATGATAATATGTTTTGGTAATGTTTAACATGCAGGGAAAGGCTTTATCGTGACAAAGTGGAACTCGTTTACTGGTAAAACTGTCATTTCAGGGGAATGAAGAAACGAAAAGGTGGTCAGCTATGAATGCTACCTACTGGAGTTTAGGGTTAATCCACTGGAGTTACGGCTACAATTTCAACTATCAAAATATCACCAAACAGGCAGTGGCTTCGTTCAAATATAGAAGCAATTTTCATGCGTCAAACCTTGACGGGCGCGCGATTTTCTAGTTTTAATAATAAACTATATTTTAAAGCTCCACATGCTTTGGGGAGGAATTTCAGAAAAAACTTTGAAAGAACGGTGCTTGATGTTGTACATACTGAATTGTATGGTTTTCAAAATTTCACACACCATGCTAGAGCAGAGAGCAGTGATACTATAGGTAAAATTACAAAGAAGTGCCAGCTACAGTTTGTTGTCTAACCAAAAGGGATGAATTTGTTAGAGTCAGATTAGAATCTAGAAATCTTACGCTGCAATATAACATTAAGACCGAAACCATATAGTTCAATAGTTCAACTTGTAACTCAACTTGTTCTCAAATAGTTCAATGTGACTACAGTTGCTCAAAAATATTAAAATTTATTTAGCAACTTCTATAGGCTGTTTCAAGCTACATCTCGATGCGACATAATCCACATTTATATTTTCAAATTTTTATACTGAACCTTTGTTATCGATAAAGCAAGATCCCGCTTTTTTCAAAATTTAAAGCATTCTGCTTAATATAGCCTTGCGGACCGTTTAAGGCTTCGATAGCGGCTACTTGGCTTATTGAACAAGGATTCGAAGTACCTTGCGACTGAATAATAGTCATGGCTTTAATTAAAGCTTTAGCGCCTGCCCCGTACCCTATACGCCAACCGGTCATAGAATATGCTTTAGACACACCATTTACGGTAAATATACGCTCTTTTAAATCGAGTGCTATTTCTGCTATAGTATAGAATTTAAAACCATCAAAAGTAATATGCTCGTAAATATCATCCGACATAATATTTACATGCGGGTGTTTTCTCAATATTTCGGCAATATTCTGTAATTCTTCAAGAGTATAACTTGCACCTGTCGGATTGCTAGGAGAATTAATAATAAGCCATTTTGTTTTAGGAGTAATTAAACGCTCAAAAATTTCACCGCTTAATTTGAAATTATTTTCTACTAGGGGGCTATCGCCCCCTGCTCGCTATCGCTCGCCAACCCCCGGAACTGCTTACGCAGTTCCCTGTGGATCGCTTCGCGATCCATGCTCGCTTCGCTCGCTCGCTGTATGCCAATACATTAGCCTAGCTAAAATTTTCCGTAAAAATTAAAGTTGGTAATTGCATTTAGGTCACCATCCATTTAACCAATATGAAAATTACGTTCATAATGTTAATTTGTCTGCTTTAGCCAGATTTTCGACAGTTTAACTTAGCTGTATGTAAGATGACTGCCTTGGCAATGTGCACAACTTTACCATTATAGATACAAAAGTGTCTGTCATTGCTTTGGAGAGATTGCACTTCTACCTGTTGGTCCGCGGAAGGTATTTTATTTCCCTTCTACCACCCATTGGAAAACCAATGAAGGCATTCCCCTATCCGCCACCTGGGGACGCGCCCTCTAGGGGTTACAGGCTCCCCCGAGGGATGTATTTACATTATTTACACTCTTATATATTTACATATTTACACTCTTATATATTCTAATCTGAGAAAACTTCCTCATATACACAATTAAAAATGTCCCGTTTGGGAGCCACAACTGACACTGCTTCAAAAGATCTTGTTCTTGATAATGCCACATAGAGCTGGCCATGACTAAAAACAGGCTCAGAGAGCACCAAACATATTTTCTCAAACGTTTGTCCTTGTTGTTATTCTGAATCCTTGCCACGTCACGAACAAAAAATGGTTTAACTAAAAACGCGAAAACTCGCCAAGGCTACTTTGCTTGCACAATACTAAAACTACTATAACCCTAAACAAATTTGGCGAAACCTTTCAGCTGAGAATAAAAGGAATAAAGTAAATTCTTTCTCGGTTATTCATTTTGAACTGTCGTACTGAAGCAGAGAATAGACGACGCTCAAAGCGCCTACGCGTTCAAAACAACATTGCCGATGAACATGATTGTGGAGCAATGTGTGAAGAATGCGAATTTTGTGGTGCTCTTTATTGGCAGAAAGAGCGTAATACTGCAAATAAATATACTAAATGTTGCCATGACGGAAAGGTGCGGTTACCGGCATTGTGTGACGCACCTGATCTGTTGAAGGAACTGCTGACTGAAAATTCCCCAGCCGCTAAAAATTATCGGCAGCGAATCAGAGAATACAACTCTGGAAATGGCTCGTCTTAAATTGGATTCAAGAACGGTTTCCTGCCTTCTTTGAGCTTTTCTTTGCTGATTAAGGTTGAAATGGGCCACAGCCCGACTCAAACTCATCTCAAAAAAAAAAAAAGTTCGTTGAGTATTCTGTGATTCAAGATTTCAAAACAACGTAGAAGTTTGTTTACATGATTTATCGGCGAAGTGTTGCCAACAGAGGTTTAGAAATTCACCCCTTCATTTGCCGGCACGTAAGAGAATTATATATATAGATACCGCAATTTGCGAAAACCGGTACACCTCCGCTAATCTATCATAAGTAAATTTTACATTGTGTGCCTAAGTTATGGGCTAAATGGTGAATCAACTTTTTTGTACAAGATAAGAAATGTTTTTATCATTTACATTTTTCGTATTTATGTAAGGATTGGTTAATCTGAATGCAAATTTTTACAAATATAACTTCTAATACTCTTCTTAGTCTATGAGTTTTATTGTTCCTCTTAAACTGCGATCATTTTAATGCACAGCAAAACGGCAAGCCGCGAAGTTTTTCGAAAGAACAACAGTACTCGTATCAAGAAAAAAGTATTTTGCTCAACAAGATCACATTTTCAGTTTTATCTATTGACATTAGGGATGTGCATTTCACGAACGATTCTAAAAGATCGAATCCTTAAAATGCACGGGTCGGAACGATCTAAAAAGTGAACGATCGTTCTTTTGAACGGTGGACAGTCAGGATTATTATATTTGATGCAGGTGTGATAAAATTGCTGCTTTTTTATAAAATTACAATAAGAATTATCTTTAATTTTTAGCTCTCGATAAATCGCAAATTCTCTTTTATATTCATTTCAAACCATTTTTACTTTCTGCTTCATTCACTATTTTTCTTTAACCGTTGTAATTCTTTTGCATTTTTTCAATGTGTCCATTAGTAATATTTTTATAACTTGTTTAGGCTACTTACAAAATGTTTGGACTTTCCACTTCCTATCCCACGCAACTGTTTAAATCCTTCTCGCGCTGTCAGTCGCCAAACCTATTTCTAAAAAGTCATTTTATATCTTTTCTAACGATCCTATGTTATCCTATTCACTAATATCTATATTTATTTATTTCTTTTGAACTAGCTAGGCAACTTTTAAGTCTCAATTTTACATTCACTATCCTGAGAATTTTGATAGGAATTATTACTGTCATTTTTCCCTTATTTTAATACTTTCTGCATTCCTTTTTTTTTGTGTGTCTGTGTGTGTACTATTTTGTATTATTTTTGTGTGTGTGTCCTATGGGACAATTTTAAAGTTCTAATGTTCAGATGAATTCTGTTTTTGAAATTAATTTTTCTGGTATCCAGCTGATCTACTGGTATTTTGTGTTATTTTTTTGTTTTAATACTATATTATGTTTTTGCTAGTATTTTCTTTTTGTTTCATTATCTATTATCGCTTTGCATATATACATCTTAACCTAAATAAAATATTTTTAAAATAATCTTTATAGGAATATTTCTTTAATTTAGGTCATTTTAGTTGTTTTTCCATAAATGAGTATTCCTGATCTGATGAAACATTTCAAATGTACGTGAGTGTGCCTGGCAGAGAGATGACCTGCAACATTTTTAAATGAACAAAGTTGTTCAAATGAACGAGTTCAAGGAACGGTCCTCTGATGCATCAATATCATTAAAAAGAACGGCATTGCCCATCTCTAATCGACCATGTCTATGTTCACAAGATTCAATACAGGCTGATTTTATTACCGTTTTTCGATACCTTCACAAAAATCCGCATTTTAAAATAGAATTCTTTTCTGTTTAAAATAGTTTTTCATAAAATAAAATATTAAGGTAATTTATATGATCAATCACTAAGGTAACAACTTTTACGTAGTATTTTAACTCATTTTTAGCTGTCTTTCGCCAAATTGCATTTGTGCAATCTTACCGCATCAGTTTCAGGTGGCCGTTTTTCTGATGATTTCCTGAATTGTACACAGTAAAAAGCCTATTAAGCTGAGAGACAATGATATTTTTCCTACCTCTTAGGTTTTTAGCTCCCCCTTCCCCCCACCAAAAAAAACCCTGTTAGGAATATAGAATGTGCCTTTAAAAAATCCCAAAATCTATGCTGATAAAAAAAAAATACTTTCACAAAAATAGGTAGTGAGAAAAAAAACCTGGATAGCCCCCTCCCCCCCCCCGTTCAAGAAACTCTGAGATTCGATAAAGGAAATGTAAATCCTGAAGTAGCGCTGCTAAACCCAACTTGGCCAAAAGGGCGCGTTGTTTGGCCGCACGCTTCATTTAATAATTATATTTAAATTACATGAAAATTAGTTGACACTTTTCGTGGCACTCTGCCCTCCAGCAATTGTTCAAAAGTATTGAAGCAGCATGCTTTCAACACAGGGCAAGAGAAGCGTGGTTCCGCTTGGAACAAAGTTTTCTGCATTTCACTAAATATAATTATATTGTGATAGTATGTTGTGTAATACGTCAGTACGTATGCACTAGTAATTAGTATACATGCATATATATGTACGAATTGTATATTTTGACCCAAATTCAAGCTACATAACACTACATCTTACATGTGCAATCAAAATGTAAACCATACATTTGTAAAACAAAACAGATGCATACCTTTTAAGTTGTTTTTCAGCATCCCCGAAATTCCCTTTTCATCCATCAGTATCCAGAATCTTCGCACCTCGCAAGCAAAAGACATTTGGTTCACGAGAAAAGGAAAGTGTTTTAATTAATATTCGGGTTATTCTCAGAGACATTTTCACATCACTTTTATAGATTATGAATGCTTTAGAAAATACATATTTGTAGTAATATACGTAGTAACATTTCAAAAAAAAAAAAGAATTTTTTTAATGTACTTTATTGATCTAATTTATCAAAATGTCGTTCTCTCACTTCTTCCAACTATTAATAAAATATAAGCAAAAAGTATTTCACTTTTCTCTCCAAAAAAGGAACAAACTCCCCCACCTTACCAAAGTCAAAAAGTAAAAAATCCGATCCTCTTTAGTTAAACCAGTGGTTCCTAAAATAGTTCACGGGGACCCCCAGGGATCCATGTCAGTGAAAAAAAAATGGGGGCGCATTAGAGGAAAATTGACCTTATCAATAAAAATAAACTTAATTGAGATTGGAAATAGCTATAGATAAGGGGTCTACGGACAACGGAAAAAATCGGCTACATGAGTCCAAAGAAAAATTAAGTTTTGGAACCTTTGATCTAGACCAAGGGTCTTTAATTATTTTGAACCCAAGAGCACATTCTAAAATATAAGACTGTCGGCGGGTATCATTTTTTTTTTTTTTGGAGTAAATTAATAGTTGAACAGTAAGAGTTAACACATAAAAAATATTGTTCATATTCTTGTATAGGATAAATAATTACTAAACAGTGTATACGAAATCTACAAAAGTTTTAAAACTCTTTGAAAATTGTACTGACTAAGAGTCATAAAGTTTATTTCCTGGCTCACATTCTTAGTCATATTGCTTGCATTTTATTTCCGGTTGCCGAAAACAATTTAAAATAATAGTAATTACGAAGACAGTTATTAACAGCAAATTAATTTCAGCATTTATTTTTCAGCTTTTGTCCAACAAATTAAGTTAAAGGTTGAATTTAAGCTAGCACATACTTTTGGAATAAAGATCAAACTTTTCAAGTAATGAAAATTTTCGAGATTTCTTTGATTCAAGTCCAGTGATCAGTTTAAAGCGTTTTTAAAAGCTATTTTTTCTATATTTGTACATAGAAGGTTGAACAAAACTGCTTTCAAATTCGAGCTCACAAATTTATTCACCATTTTTAGAGCAAGAAATGGTAAAAGTAAGATATTTTTTCTTTATGCGAAATACACTTAAATGAACTTCAATACCTTTCTTTTTTTTCTATGTAAGGATGAGTAAATATGCTTTAAATTTCAAAAAAAAAAAAAAAAAAAAAATGTTCTTTAATCCTAAAAACTATTTTTTAAGCATGATTCGCATTAGAAAGTATGAAATTAAATATTTCTTTATTAAAGTACTCGAAACTTGCAGTTAATCTTAATATCCTTATATTTAGGTAAATTTAAAGTAGTCAATAAAATCTAAATTAATAATTTGAGAGGAAGAAGGCGGTGTGCAGTTTAGTTAGAATAGGCCTTGTTATGCAACCTACATTTATTAAAACTATTTCTTATATAGAGTAAAGAAATTACATAGAGAGGCCCCGCTATACTAAGAAACTGAAGCCGGAAGTTGCACCCAAGGAAGTATCCCAAGATCCTTAGCTAGTTGCTAAATATATTACGATACATTTTGATGTAAAACATTCCATTACTGAATCTCAATTGGTTGCTAGTTTAAACTTAAATATTTCTGCAAGTTTATAAAGATTAAAAGAAAAAAAAAAGTAACAGTTGCAGTTAACAACTTTGTGAGGAAAAACCTGGGCTCAATGAGACAACAGTAATGATAACTGAAAAATGAGCTTTGTGTGACAATATGATTGAAGCGAAAAACCACCGTAAATAAAGCACCAATTTTCTTGAGAATTTTTGCTTTATTTACGTTGGTCCTTCACTTCAATAATAGTTATGGTAATATAGTGCAGCTCTGGTTAGCTGAGCTGCGACCTTGACTATGTTTACCTGTTTTAGGGGAGTTAAGTGAAAAACAGACGTGGTGTTGTCTCGAATTTTAGTTGGAATCATTTTGAAAAACTACTCAGAAAGTTTCTCAACTCAGCGCCAATTACCCCTCCCTATTTACCGAAACAGCGATAAACATTGTCAGAGTCGGAGCTCAACTTCTCAGAGCCTCACAATACTTACTATGATTGCTGGAAACTTTGTTCTTCAACAATTACTTACAAATAAACCAATGACGATAGCGATCCAAGGCCGACTAAAAGATACACATGCACATACATACAAAAGAAATGAAGAAATATTTTTTCAAGTAAGCCTTCAACAGCAATCACCGACGAAAACAAAACGTGCTGGTCAAATGTTTAAACATCAAAACTGTCGGACGGTCGAGCCTTGTGTCTGGAGAAATGGCAACAGGTGTACACACGGGATCAACCCCTTCGAGTATGAGTACTAGAGTACTCTTTGTACCAGAGAGCTGATGTCTGCCAGGATCGGAACAAAGTGTAGGGAACAGTACTGAGGAACAGAGATAGAGCAGCCCCAGCGAAACCACAGGCCTCAGTATCTGCTCAATGCATTAAAAATCTCATTGAAAAATTGGCACACAGCAAGCAAAGCACCCTACACGAAAACGTTTCACCAACTGAAACTTTTAATGCAACGCTCAGAGACAAAGGCCCACATGCACCGAAAAATACTAGGGTGGCTCGAAAAAATCTTTTTTTTTAATTTCGAAATCTCCTTACCTCTCAAAAGCTGTAGTTTTGTATCCTCGATTGGGGAAAAATAAAGATAAAAATTATAAGTAGATAACTTCAGTTCTTGCATGAGGCTGAAAGTTTGGAAAAAACGAACTGATTTGTGCATCACATGACTTCCTTTTAAGCCAATTTAATGATAATAGCGCCTTGGAGTAAGCAATGAAACACTAAATATTCTCACCCCTAGTTTCTTGCGAACCGAAGCAAAAAAACGTTTTACACAGATTTATTTCTCCATTATTGGTAATTTTGATGTGATTCAGCGGTTAACTCTTTCAATATCGCCAACATTAGCCGAATTAAAACCAGACTTAAAAATTAAAAAAAAAAAGAAAAAAAAAGGCAAATTTTTCGCCAAGTTGGCGACAAAACTTGGCGGCCAAAAGCTTAGTGATATATCGCCAAGTGTTCGACAAATTATAACACCACTTGAGTTAGCATTGGAATTAACAATGATTTCCCCCCAAAAAGGTGTAAAAAACCCCCTTAGGAACATCCGAATGCAACCAAAAGGGAAGGTGCACAACTAGACCCCACTAGGAGTCTATGTACCAAATTTCACCTTTCTAGGACATACCGTTTTCGAGTTATGCGAGATACATACGCACATACATACGTACATACGGACGTCACGAGAAAACGCGTTGTAATTAACTCGAGGATCGTCAAAATGGATATTTCCGCTGTCTGTACGTTCCTAGGCATGTATTTACGTGTGATCGGGTCGAAGAAAAATCTCAACATTCAATCGGGGGTGAGCAAAAATGGAAATTAAGGCCGATTTTTGAGTGAAAATTTTTTCGCGAATACAATACTTCTTTTTTTATAAAAAGTAAAAAATTGAATTAAAAAAATATATATATTTATATTTTTTAACGCAACAGCCTTAAATCGTCAGTATATAGCGTAGTTTGAAACCCCCCCCCCCCCCCAAAAAAAAATATGTTATGGCTTTTACATAAGATCTTTCATTTGCCTATACGCCTTAAATTGGGCTAAATCTTCTGAAATTTGAAGCCCAATTTAAGACGTAGGCAAAAACTAAGTATCTTATGCAAAAACTATAAAATACTATTCAGGTTCAAACTACGGTATATACTGACAATTTATAACTTGCATTTTGAAAAAATACAAAAAAAAAACTAATTTTATTACTTTCTGAAAATTTCAAATTTTAACGTATTTTTTCAAATTTTCTGTCTTATGCGTGAACTCAAAAAAATGTGTATTTCAAATTTCTTTTTAAAATTTTTCCCTAATTGAGGATATCAAACTACAACTTTTAAGAGGTAACGCGATTCCGAACACAACACTGATTTTTTGAACCACCCTAGGCAGGGAGAATCAAAGGGATGTAAGTGGCAAAATCAAAAATTTGGAGATAATCAGTATAAGTTGTAGATTGGTCACTCCTCTGTCTTGGGGCAAGAAATAGTAGGTAGGTGCTGCTGGACAGCATGATTTGGAAAAAAATTCAATGAAACTGTACCTAGGACGTAATCTTTAAATGCGTTTTACTCTCAAAATTTGAAAATGTTCACTTACATCCCTTTGCTTCTCACTGCCTCATATTGGGCTGTCCACAAAGGATGTCACGCTATGAAGGGGATTCGTGAAATCAGGGCCTGATTAATGAATAGGCCGAATAAGACATGGCCAAGGGGCTCCCTTTTTAGGGACCCCAAATGGCTAACTGTTCTCAACCAGTAGCTAAAACTGTTTTTGCCAATGGCTAAAATTCTGAGAGTTGACTACACAGGGGCCCCGAAAAAACATGGCCCAACGCCCCCTGATATCTTAAACGGGCCTTGCACGAATTTGGGACTGTGTGACAAGGGGAAGGGATTAACAAGAAGTGTGACATCATGCGCATTTTTTAGGAGGATATGTTTATGAAATATAGTGTGACATGTTACAAGGGGAAGGAGGGGATAAGGTGAAGCGTGACACTTTGGGGGGAGGTGATGGTCAAAAATGTGACAAATTTATGGACAGCCCCTTTAAGATGCAATTTCCCCTGAACGTCTGTGCTGGACTTCTGCAGCCTAAATCTCTAGACCATAGCTTGAGTAGCGACACGTCCGCCATCTCGGGGATAAATGCCACTTTCTTCCTATGTCTTCTACAATATAGTAGCGTAAAATACACCGCCAGCTCAGCCATTCCAGCCGAGGACTGCGGTTTCGTGCTTATTAGCACTCATGAGTCCGGAATAGGAAGTGTAACTGAGCTGGAGGTAAAAAACCTCTTAAGAGAGCCAAAACAAACTGGTAGCCAATATAGAATTAAACCAGACGAGTGACCGAAGCAATGGTTCGATTGAACTGATTAAAGGCAAGGCATGGCAGCAAGCTTTGCCTTCAACTGGTAGCAAGGCATTCTATATTAGCTACCAGTTTGTTTGGTACTTTTGGCTTCCTTAAGAGGTTTTCCACCTTCAGCTCAGTCACTTCCTATGCCGGGCTGATGAGTGCTAATAAGCACGAAACTGCAGACCTCGGCTGGAATGACCGAGTTGGCAGAGTATTTTATGTATCTCTGCCTTAGACCTGGCTATAGGTCGGTAACTTACTGAAAACATAGCGTGTTTTGCTTCTTGATTGTGGATTACCATAGAGTTAATAAGAAACCACAGCCAAGAAACAAAATGTCTACTTCACCATTCCTGACGCCGGCGCGCATGTCGCTACTTATTCTACAATTCAGCGCAAAAGTCGTATCTGCAGCCTAGTTTGAAATGAGAAATTACCGTTTAAAGTTCTCCACCTATTGTGTTTTTTTTTTAAATCCAGATATAACTTTTTCAGATTAAAAAAAAAAAACCTCCGATAAATGACCACAAAGCATTGAATTTAGGTGAAATGCGTGACAAAGAACCACCTCAATTTCGATAAAAAGTGCGGATACGACTTTTGTGCTTAACACGGCAGTTTACTTCAGCCTACCCTAGTAGCACATAAACAATATTTACCTGTATATTGGTTAGACAACGTAAAAATGTACTGATTCTCAATTTCGTGATAATTCCATTTTGTGTAAATTATGCCTTCATCTTAGAGCATAATTTAACTTTCTCTGCGAGTATTTTGTCTGGGAAATGTCGATATAAGAGTATTGAATAGAAACAAAATTTAGTTGCCGCCAAGTCATCGGAATCGCTACCACATCCAGCGGCGTGCACGGGGTGGAGAAGGGACACCTGTGGGCGCGGGTCCAAGCCTGAAGGGAGCCCAATATTTTTCAAACGAGGGATGAAATAGAGAGGTAAAAAATATATAGGGGAAACCGGAAAAGTAGTTTGTGACGGGCCCCAAAATTTCTGTGCACGCCTCTGACCACATCCCACTAGGGTAAGAGTACTGAAGTATCTTAAGTAAAAGATCGTAAGTGACAAGCATGATTACTGGTGGAATTAGTGCGTGGTTACTGAAGTAATTTCAGTGAAGAACCATTAAGTGTTACTTTAAACAAAGGACCAGAATTGACAGGTGTGAAGTGACAGGCTCATAATTGATTGATGCCTGTCTTAGTCCTTTCGTGGATAAAATGACCGGCGATGTCCACGGTGTATTGGTGCGAATTAGCCAGAAATTTTCATTTTAAGAAAACGTCGTATATGATCGTTTGGAGGGGTGAAACATCATAAGCGTCAGGTCAATGATGGCAGCATTTCAAAAACCCGTGGAATACGCTCACGAGGCACGTTACTCAACTTTGCCCGAGCCATGAAGTCATTTTGGCTTAGCAGCAAAGCGGTTAGCATAGCGAAATCTGTGGAGGAAGGTCTCCACAATGGAAGATAGGGGACAGATCTTCCCCGGTAGGTGGAAGGTCTGTCACCTACCGTCACGGCCCACGCTTCGCTCCCTCCGCTGTCCATACCCGCATAAACCCACAAGATTTAATTCTATTGTAAAAAAGTATGACTTTTATAATACTCAAACCAAAATTTAAAATTTGAAAACAAGTTTACACGAAATGCAAAAGTCATTTATAAGTCAAATATTTGCTACACTTCAAATAGGGATATTTTTATTTTACTTTTATTTGTTGATTCTGACATCTCTAATGTTGCGTCTTTATGTAAGCTAGTGATAGTTAACAGTTTATATTCGCTCATTTTAGTGTCATTTCACATTTGGTGTACTCTTTATTACTTTTTCATGCGTTTATGAGCAATTCCATTGGTAAGGGATTGACATTTTGGAAGCAAAATCATAAGCATTGCCACATTCCACACAAAATACACGTTTTAAAAATCTCCCCTGGTTTATTGTTTTTTCTGAGTTTAATGTCGCAATTTAATTTGTTGTTACATATGGCTTTATTCAAGAAAAGTTTAATCCATGTAAAAGGCAGCCAAAAATACGAAAAGTAACCTATAACAAACAATAGAACATATACGTGAAATACACCGCCAGCTCAGTCATTTCCAGCCGAGGACTGCAGTTTCGTGCTTATTAGCACTCATCAGCCCGGCATAGGAAAGTGACTGAGCTGGAGGTGGAAAACCTCTTAAGGTAGCCAAGAGTGCGAAACAAACTGGTAGCTAATATGGAATTAGCAGATCAGACGAGTGACCGAAGCAATGGTTCGGTTCAACTCCTTCACGTATTTCTGCTTTAGCCCTAGCTAATGGGCGGTAATTTACTGAATATACCTTGCCTCGCGTTCAATCTTTGAGTTGAACCGAACCATTGCTTCGGTCACTCGTCTGATCTGCTAATTCCATATTAACTACCAGTTTGTTTCGCACTCTTGGCTTCCTTAAGAGGTTTTCCATCTCCAGCTCAGTCACTTTCCTATGCCGGGCTGATGAGTGCTAATAAGCACGAAACTGCAGTCCTCGGCTGGAAATGACTGAGCTGGCGGTGTATTTCACGTATTTCTGCTTTAGCCCTAGCTAATGGGCGGTAATTTACTGAATAGAACATATAACAAAAGTAACATGTTAAAATCTAAAAGAAATCTAAATGAGAGGACTTTTTAATTGTAGCAGAAATAAAGAGAAAGTCATTTCATGGAGTCCATGACTGATCGCGCAGACCAATAAAGCTTTCAGAGTAAATTTTGTTTTTGATCAGTTGGGTCAAGTTTTGAGCAGGAGAGGATACGAGTAGCATTCATGTTGCCAGAACCGCAAATTAGACAGGTACTAGATGTTAAGATACCTATCTTGTGGAGGTGCTCAGCCAGGCAACCATTGCTTGTAGAGAACCTAAAAAGGGCCACAGCTCCCGCTCGAGGTTTGTTAATTTGATTTAAAAAATATGTTTCTGTTGAGCTTTGAAAACTAGTTTTAAAAACATGGTAACTGACTGACATCTAAACTGCTGAGGGAAAGTTATGGGTAGCATCTGCAGAAATGAGTGAGATATTATTACAGTATGGGCAGGAGGCTTATATCAAGTTTCAAACTAGGTCTTGACTTAAATTCGGTGCACTGGCTATATTTTACAACTTTTCCCGCCTTAAACATAAGTAAAAAGGCTCTCCACACATCTATATTAAACCATTTGAAATCCCGACTCCCAATTCTAATTGATCCAAAATAATCCTTATATATTATTTCTGTAGCCTGTTTTTGGTTTCTACGCCAGATTTTCCTCAATTCTTGATCGATTTCTTTGATTTACGCCTTATTTTAAAGCTTATGCTGCTGGCTACTGACGAAAAATAGACCCATGGTCTAAAAATTGTTTTTTTCAGCCGAAAAATCTGTTTTAAAGAACCATAATGAGGTTTTCGGTTAAACTTTTAAGTTTAATTTGCGCTATGACCGACAGAGCTGAATAGCTTGATCGGCAGAGCGTTCTCTTCGTAACCAGGAGAATCCGTGTTCGGACCCACGTCCGGACAATCTGCAACAAAAAAATTAAGAGAAATATCGCGCATTACTTGAACACTTAATTAAGTGAATAACGACTATGGAGGAATTAAATAAATGAGATGGAAACGCTCCTTGCTGATATGGAAACTTGAAGTGACTTTGTGCTAAGTTACTTCGGAATTGTACGGTTTTTTTTTCTTCTTAAGCTTTGGCTCTGGTAAGAAAATTAAAGCATAATGTAAGCGAAAATATAAGTAACAGGTTTAAGATTTCAGACTACAATAGAATTGTTTTTTGTTCAGAAAAAAAAATAATAAATCGTATATTGAAATATATATTCTTCTAATAAGTTTTTGACTCTTTGTACAAATAAAAAAATTACTACCTCAATTTGAAGGGTAAAATATATATTTTTTCTTCTTTTTGCAAAAAAACAAATAGCTTATCACATTTTTACTACATTCGAAAAGCTACGCTTAAAAAAAGAGCATAGTTCAATTTATTTTGTATTTTAACCGTTCTGTTAAATGATGAACACGTGCTGCCATCTAAGTCATAACGGTTCAAGCAGCCTGCGGTAACAAATTGTAAAAATTTTCAAGAATAAAAAAATGTTTCTTCAATATCTTATCTTATATATTATTCCCTTCTCATTTTAAAACTTATCAGGCTGGCTAATGAAGAAAAATAGACTTACGGTCGAAAAATCAAGTTTTCGAAAACGCCCCTTGCTGTTTCAAAACCTTGATGCTGTCTGTAGTTCTTATTCATTTTTTAAAAGCAAAGATCTAATGCAATTTTCCATTTTTTACGTCGCTTTCAGCAAAAAAAAAAAAAGCCTGTGTGTGTGTTCATATTTTAATAAAGCTTAAAAGCACTGGACTTAGTTGTTCGGTTAAATTGATAAGTTTTTTTTCGGTAGAGCGTTCGGCTATAAACTATTCGAACATTGGGCAAGTTTGGGCTGTCCGAAAGAATATCAAATTTATATTAGTATTACGCATTACATGTACTCATAACATACAAACGTAATAAAATAAATGCAGTGGGATTGCTACTTGGTGTTTCGACTCCTTTATGCAGGCTACAGTTATCATTCGGATAAGTTGACTGTTAATCGAAGAGTGTTCTTCCTTTTTTGAGCTTTGACTACATCCAGACCACTCAGCATAAGGTCGGCATAAAAAAGTATTAGATTTGCCAAAAGGAAATCCTTTTTGTGCAGAAAAACATTTTCATTGTATGCTGAAATGTAGATGTTTCTAATAGCAGTGTTCGACGTTTTGTACAAATGAAAAAGTACTACGCCAAATTAAAACTGCGACCCAGTAAACCTTTAATTTTTTATTCGCGCGAATACGATATAAAGCATTAAAATTATTATCAACTTCATTAGCAAGAAATCATTTTCTACTTCTCTGCTTTCTGCTGAAAAAAAAAACATTTTGTCTACGTTCGAAAAATTACACTTAAAAAACGGACTCAGTTCAACTGGTTTTGAATTTTAAGTGTTCGATTAAAAGAGAAACATGTGCGGGCATTTAAGCCGTAAATGTTAAAGCAACCTTCTGTGTGAAATAGTTCAATATTCAAAGATAAAAACACTTATTTTCAATCTAATTTATTACTTCTCTAGAATGTTCGTTTCAATCGCTACGTGAGATCTTCGTCATTCTTTAATCAAATTCCATGCTTTTCGAATAATTTTAAATCGTATCATGCTGGTTAATGACAAATTAGAGAAGCATGATCTTATTATTATTATTATTGAGCAATCACGATTGCTTATTGTTCTCACTTGACCGTCCTTGATGTTCCGGTTCCTTTTTCAGCTTGGACCAGGGCCTCTGCAGCACCACCGCCCGCTGTCCGCCAGGCGCGGCTGTCCCCCGGTCCTGAGCTTTTCCTGGTCGGAGGCGTCCATGTCCTACACACACGCACGCTAACACGCATACAAGCACACGACTTCACCCATTCAAACACACACACATACACACACTCATGCCTGCACACAGACACAAACACACATGCCTACATACACACACACACACACGAACGCCTACACACTCACACGAACGCCTACACACACACACACGAACACCTACACACACACACACACACACACGAACGCCTACACGCACACGCGCGTACACAACACTCACTCACACACATGCATACATACACTTACGCACACACGCACCCACACACAAGCGCCTACACAAACACACACATGCGACTACACAAACACACACGCTCGTGATTGCGAAAAACATAATTTGAATTCAAGATGCCAAAAATTCAAATTAATTTTTTATTATTTTTTTTTGGCAAAAAGCTTTTTTGCTGTTTTGTACTACGCATTCGTTCAATGAATAGCTTTTGAAAAGGAAGGCGCAATCGCTAGGTTTGTTGGGGTGTCGGGCTGTTACTTAGAATGGCGCCAATTCGAATCCGTTCCAATAAATATCTCTTTAATATTTCTTTTTTTCCCGTCAGATGCTCACATGGGCAGGACTGTGTTTGACACAACCTGTTTTTTTAGATGCACAATTATTGCTTTTTAACGAGTCACTACTCAGCCACACTTTTAATGATATTTATGTTTGAATTGAAAATATGTACGACCAAAAGGTGAGCGATGATCAAATTATCACAACGTTGTATTTAACGAGGTTTTGTTACTGATGTCTTTAAATTACATGCCTTCTCTTCTGCGCTTACTTTTTTTTCGGTTCTTCTTCATAATGTTTTTCCTTTGAAATTCTTAAAGAGCGAAATACCTTATGAAACGATTCGAAGCATAGTGCGGAGTTCCGCACGGGTCGACTAGTCTGAAATAATGATAAACAAATCAAGTGTAGTTATAAAAAAAACTATTCAAATATTCTTTCGGCATCGAATGGTAGTGTTGTCTAATCAACGGGTACTAAATTTAACAAAATAAGAAATCAATTTTTGCTAGACTAAACTTAATTTAAAATATGTTGAAATTTCAATATTTACATTTTTGAGGAAACACTTAAATACATTTTGGATGTCACTCTCTCAAGGGATGTCATTCGACACTAGCCCCCCTCCCCCCGTAGTAATGCTACTGCGATTAATAGATTAAATATAATCTATAATACATTAGGATTTAAGCATAGACATTTTTCAGAAACTTTTAAATCAATTTTGGGCCCTCCAGAGGATGTTTGCCCCCCCCCCTTCTTAGTGATTTTACTGTTTGATAGATTAAACATAATTTAAAATGTTAGGAAAAAATTTCAATACTGAAGTATCTATATTTTTCATAAACTCTTAAATCAAATTTGGTTATCAGCCCTGATCCATTAGGGTCTCCCAGCGCAAGAGCCCCGCCCCCCTTCCGTAGTGATGCAACCGTGTCTGTTAGAATAAATTTAATTTAAAATATTCGGGGACATATTCTGCATATTGAAGTATTTGTTTTCTCAAAGACTTGCAATTCCACTTTGGGTGTCACCCCCCCCCCCAGACGGGTAGTACCTGGGGCGGGCCGCCCCCTCCGGCGTCCCCGTAGCGACGGCACTGACATAAATATTAAAACATTTCAAGAAAACCATTAATGAGTGACGGCTGTTAAGCATTTCTTCACATGAAGACCTTAATACAATTATATTATGTACTGAAATTACTTTCACAACTGTAACATTGTATTTTAGACGACATGTTAGCCTTCTAATGAAACTGAAAATAAGAATCCTCTTTAGATTGTGTTGGAAGAAAGCATTATGTTCCAACTGCCACTAATAATTGCGAAACGTGTCCAAAATTATGATATAATAAGGACAACATTGTTTTAAACTCCCAAGGGGTGTCCATCCCCCTAAGTTCAATGGAGCAAATTTCCCCTCCCCTCATTTTTCTCGTCCCTCTTTCCCTTTTTTTAAAAAAAGTTCTCTTGTTTTTTATTCTATTTATTATTTTAAATATTTTTCACTTATTTATTTATTTTCAATTATAATTATCATTTTATTAGAAAAGTTTTGTGCTGCGTTAATGACATACCACACACACACAAAATAAAATATGAACAGAATAAAATTAAATAAACATAAATTAAAAATAAAGCAATAAATATGAATAAACAAATTGAAAATACAGAAAAAATCCCAGCCAAAAATTTGGATGGCGCAATTTGCGCCATACCCCTCCTGTGGGCACCCCTGAACACCCCATTAGAATAAGGACAATATTCCCTAAAAATACCCAGTATATTGAGGACAACAGATCCAAAAAAAGCCTCATCGAAATCAGGTAAGAAGAAATTGACAAATTAGTAGAAATTTAACTTATGTCTCCCCCTCCCCTCCCAACATTACACACATGTGCCTCAACTGTGATGATTAACTAAGAGTCTCTGACGGATTGCTTATTGCAGAACTCGGAGCCATAGTTTCTGTACAAGGACTCTACTTGAACAAACCAAAAACTGAAAGGTAGTCATTTACTCAAGTTTCCGAAAATGGCGATGCAATAATTTTTTGTCACCTGGAGTGGAGTTTCATGTGGTGTGTAGATGGTCAATGTGTCACAGTGAAACACTGCTATATAACTTTTACGAAGTCTAATAGCGTAAGCAAAGATTTTTTATGTCGTGAAACTGTTGTCCTGTCGATGTGACAGGCTTGCAAAACTAAAATGGAGTACTTTTGCACCTTAGGACACATAACCATGTGTACCCACGAACGGCAGTTTTTAGTCTCCTTGGGTCACATCCGAGTCTTCTCACGATGTGAAGTACCTCAAAATGGTGCCTTGTCACCAACGTCCGAAATTTACTTTCAACAATGATGAATTTGAAGCAGGGCTTGAAGGTTATAGAGTTGAAGTAAACCCCACCTGTTGTAGGACCTACAGACAGTCAATCCCAGCTGTCTAATAGCGTAAGCAAAGCTTTGTGGATTAGACTAAATTTAGTGACTCACGAGTTGCCTGAAATACATCGCATATGTATCAACAGTGAGGTCAGAATTCTTTTCCAAGAGTCTGGGGATTTGCCTATAAAAACTCAAAATTTTTCTCTACAGAAGTAAGGAAAATTTAATGCTTTTAGTTCAAAACTGGATGGCTTCAAAGGTAAGAGGAGAGTTTTATGCATAAAAATAACTAGCTTCAATCATTAGCTATTCCTATGCTGATTAAATCTGTCTCAACAAATGAGTTAAATTATCATCACAATCAGAGCTTGTTCATTAATTAGTCAGAAAATTGGTTTGAAATTTCACAAGTTTAGGAAATATTTCCAATTAGGTACAACCCTTGATCAGCTACTTAGAGCGAGTCATTAAAATTTTATCCTGGAGAATTAGGGATATTAGCTCCATAACAGTCCTTTCATTTACATACACTAATATACTGGGAATGACGGTGTGGATTAAACCCACGGATTACAGGAGGGAGCAGTCAAAACCCTCAAATATTCCTTTGCAAAGCCTATGGTGCGCTTCTTTCGGGGTGATGAAATAGAGATCCCTGCCCCACCCTCTTTGCAAGGTGGAAAAAGTTGAGCTTAATTGTGTATGTCGCTTGCCTCCCAACACTCAAAACTCTTAAGTTCTGAAAAGGAAGCTCCTTGTGTACACCAAAAGATATTTTGCAAATTTTACAAAAGCATTGAAATTGCTGTCTCTACCAAGGGCCACCGCTCTCAGCTCGCTTCGCTCACCAACTCCCGTTCGCCACCGATTTATTTCGAGGTATTAACTCTCTCCATACCTCTGAAAACTCTTAAGTTAGCAAAAGAGTGTTAATTGACATTTTAACAAATATATCTGCTAATACTAATGTCTTACAAAGATGAGACTGGGCTCAAATTCTTCGAAAAGTTTTAAGTTAATGGGTTTCTCGTTCGGCTCTCTACTTACAGTGGTATTTGAGGAGATGAATCTTCAAACCGACTGAGTTTAACTCTCGGTAAACTGCAGTGTCGGCATAAATGAGTCTTCTTGAAAGAAACACGTTTTGGAATCAATACTAACAAAAGGGAAATGTTGGGACTAGGCGGTTTTTTTCGCACTTTTTTTCTCAGTAGAAACCAAATAAGCAAGCTTGTACAGTACAACAAAGCTAACGCGCAATAGATGACAAAAATGCAAAAATAAATAAATAAATAAATGAAAAATTTACAGTTCTAATTTTTTTAACCTCTACCTTTCCACGGCAGATAAGACCCTTTCAGCGAGAGTGAAGATGTTTTTAGAGAAGGCCTTTTCCCTAGAAAATAGTACTGTCCACCTCTGGCAAATTGAGTTCAGCTGGATGACCGATTAAACGATTCCATTTGTTGAAATGGGGGTGAGGAAAAACGACGGAAGGTCCAAAGACTTAATGATAGCCCAACTCTGCGCCTAACAATTCCTCTTGTTATGATTGACCTTCTGTGTAAGAAACGGACCTGCTCAAGGCCACAGCTCAACTTCTCAGAGGCGGACAGTACTACGCATGTGAAAGAAATTTTTTTACGGTTTGTGCGGAGAGTCTATCGACCCTGCTCTTAAAAGTAATTTCAATGAATCTAACTTTCAAATCCGTTTGCTATTTTAGTTAGATATTCAAAAATTAATTTTCTGCAATTTTTCTATCGATAAGCAAGTTCTAATGTAAATACAACTAATACAACATTTGCTCTCCATCCTCAAAAGACTTCGAACTGACAGGGTTGATTCAACTTAAATACCGTCCATTTCTTCGTGGTTTTTCACGATGAAATTCTAATTGTTGTTCATAAATGTCACGGTTTGAAGAGGGAAGGGAGTTCTTGAAATTGTGATAGTTTGTCGGAAGGAGGAGGGGGGGGGGATTCGGCACACCGGTATTGCGATCACTAATTAATATGCTTAGTCATATGCAGTTCAGCAGCAGTATAGAATCCACCTTAAAATCAATTATTTTACACACGCGGCTCGCAAAATTGCGAACAATCAATATTTCGCGCGAAGAAAACTTGTTTCGACTATGTTCGCTCTTATCAGCCCTGATTTAGCTTGTTTTGAATCAGTTTTGCAGTAGAC